>NC_045155.1:905476-945476 GCF_900700415.2 Clupea harengus
TCACCTCAGCATATCTGACTTATTCCTTGAGGAACAGTCTGTTAAATACACTGATATCTAAGGGGTGTTACCGTCTATTCAAATGGGCCATGGGTGCAGGGTTCTTTGTCTCGACCTGGGGGGGGGAGGTGAGTCTAATATCGCACCTCACTCCCCTGGTCAAAATCAAGTATATTCACCCAGGAACTGTTTACATGTTAGTTAAATCCAAATAAAAGTAACAATTATAACTAGGTATAATATCATTGAATTATTGACTATGGCATATTCCTTATGACCTATGCCGGTCCTTTCAAAGGTCAGGATGACTGAGATGATGTGAAAACGTCAGAACTGCCTAAATTACATATCCTGCTATGGTCATAAGCAATAGTTAGAATTAAGTCCTGTCACTTGCCATGGCCGAGGATATCAGCAGGCTTTCAAACTAGTATCTCCTTCGTACAACAAATGATAATATGTTACTTATATAATGTTACTTATATACATATAAATATGTTACTTATATAATGCATTTGGGACAGTGGTTGCATAAATAATGGACATAATAGTAAGAAACGCAAGAAAGTAACATGACAGTATCATCGAAACAAGGGCAAGATGTATAAAGTGCAGAAAGGTAATGAAAACAATGTAAAATAAATGAATGCTGAAATGTATGCTATATATGGTAATAAATATACAGTAATAAAGGCATTGCTTCTTCAGTCAGTCAGAGGCATTGTAGAAGCATCAGAGGTTTCAGAAGGTTTACATGATATGTACATATTACAAATACACATTTTAATTTTCACAATTCTCTCTCTCTCTCTCTCTCTCTGTCCTCCAGGTGGAGTTCAGTGATATTTTGGCCGAGCCCATCTCCACACACACATACGATGGCGTGTGGGTGTACAGTGGCATCGGGTTTGAGTCAGCGAGGATCTGGGGCTACCGCTGCCTCACGCTGTTGTGTGCTGTCCCCGTCTCCCTCCTCTCCGGCTGCCTCTTTGCCCTGCTTGCTTGCCTGCATATCTGGTACAGTAATAACAACACAAGGCTGACTGCAGTCAGTTTTTTATTGCACGCACAACTCACAGCAACACACACGTGTTATATATATATGGAGGCGACCAGGACACACTACACACACACACACACGCACACGCAGGCCTGAGGTCGCCGTGAATTTTTTCACAACACAAGTCTCTGAGATGTGGTATTCCAGTATCTGTCTCGCTGAATTGTTGTTTGATCATGTTAATGCAATAAGCAATAACTCTGAAGATTGCATATTATAGTTGATGAGTGACTTATATACTGATGCTTGAAACATTTAAGGTGATCACTGTTTACTCTTTCTGCCAAAATCATTTTCTTTCTACCTCTCCCTCTAACGCTCCCTCTCTCTCTCTCTCTCCCCGTCTTTCCCACTGACTCACTTAGGTGTGTGATGCCTTGCATCGAAGTGTGTCACATTTGCCTGCCTTGTGTGCGATCAATTTGGATGAGTGTAGTCAACATCTTCATCACGCCGTTCTGTGAATCTGTTTCTCGCTGCTGCACTGGCGTTTACGTCTCTCTCTCCAAAGACTGACCTGAAGTGATGGGGAGATTTCCCACGGCAAAGTTTCTTCATGTATGGGACTGAAGATGGGGCTTGCTTTTGGTGCATTACTCTGCAGAGGAACTGGAAGGGGGGGGGACTGAGTGACAATTAATCTGTTATTGGACATGTAATGTAACATCTCTTACTTTAGCTAATGCATTTTCAGGATGTGAAATTTTCACCACTCAGTATTTATGTCAACATGGTATGACAAAGTGTTTCATTTCTTATATTAGCAGTGTTTTCATGCTTAAACTTGGATATGTAAAATGGAGCTCTTTGTGTACATTTTGTATGAAACAGTAAATAAAATGAAACATTGTTTCTACCACTCTTGCCTTCTTGCCTCGCCTGCTTTCACCCATGATTGTACTTCACTCAACAGCAAGCAAGTCAGAGGCCATTCTTATTGGCACCCCTCATCAAACTAAAAAGGCCGGCATCACCCACATCACCATAAATGGTCACCCCACCCCTCTCTCCTCACTCGTCACAAACCTGGGTGTCAAGCTGGACTCATTATTGTCCTTTGATGCGCACATTAAATCCATCTGCCAAACTTCATTCTACCACCTGAGAAACATCTCAAGGCTGAGACCCTCTCTACCGAAACATGCTGCAGAAAAGCTGGTGCATGCATTCATCAGCTCCCGCCTTGACTACGGCAACTCTCTGCTGGCAGGTCTACCAGCCAAAACCATTCAGAGGCTGCAGTATGTTCAGAACAGTGCTGCCCAGGTTCTCACTCGGACAAGGAAATCGGAAAACACATCACCCCAGTCCTCTACTCCCTCCACTGGCTTCCAATCAACCAAAGAATCATTTTCAAAGTCCTTCTCCTAGTTCACAAGGCCATAAACACTTCCGGCCCAACCTACCTCCAGGACCTCCTCCCCCCTCATTTCAAATCAAGGACACTTAGGTCCGGAAACTCAAACCTCCCTGCAGTTCCCCGGACAAAATTGACTAAAATGGGAGATGGTGCCTTCTCCTCACTGGGGCCACGACTCTGGAACAAGCTCCCGGAGAACATTAGGGCCTTAGATTCCCTCACTGCTTTTAAATCTCACCTCAAAACCCATTTATTTATCTCTGCCTTCACCTAAAGTCCTGGTCTTTGTTTTAGTTTCTTTTCTGTGTTGTTTTTAGATTGCATTGTTTTAATTGCTCTGTCCAAAATTACTCTGTTTTTAATACATATTATTCGATCTCATTATAATCTTATTAATTATTTTAAATTAATTTATTATCTTTTTTGGTATATTATATGATCCTATTTTCTGCACTTTATTAGCACTTCTATTACTTTGTATTATTGTTGTTGTGACTGTGTTAAGCACCTTGAGATTTCTTTGTATTTTAAAGTGTGCTATACAAATAAAATCCATTATTATTATTATTAACAGTGCCCTGCTGCTCGGGTCAGCGTTTTCGTGGTCAAAACTACATTTCCCAGAACCACTCCTATACATATCGTCATATGATGGAACACGGAAGTAGCTAGGGGAATTCCTAGCTTGTCAACTTGCATCGGATTTTAGAACATACTGTAGCCAACTGAACTGAAGCTTGTAATTTTCGAGGGTGGTTTTTCTTCGGAATAGGATAATGACAGATAGCTAACGTTACAATTATTTTTTTTTTAAAGACAGATGTAATTTTGGTTCGTTAGTGTCATACCTAGCTAACGTTGCTTATCGCCCTCGACCAAATTTAGCCAACGTTAAAGTTAGAAAGCTATCCTAGCGTGTTAGATAGGATAGTTGTTTATCGCTAGTTTGCTTCTGGCTACACATCGCTCCAGGTTGATAGGTAAGATGGTCTTAAATTATCTCGTTAGCTACCAAGCCAGTTGGATTGTGAACTTGTTTTAATGGCCTGAAACAATCTTCTCTGTCTAATGTTGAATTGTATGTTTTGATTGTCAGTGGTGCTATGATAGGGACGGACATAGCCTGAACGGCATAATTGCCCTTTGAAGCTTCTAGTGAAATGTATTTCGCAGATATACCCCTTATTAACTAGTGAGCGAAATTGCTTATTGGCATGCACTTCCGAGACATCATGTTTTAGAAATACAGCTACCAAGCGCTATTTTGCTTAGGCAGTGATACATTGACATGCGGGAAAGAGGATGAGGTTTCGCTACCTAGCCACGTAGCAATGTGCTAGATAGCTAGCAGTTTGCACATACAATAATTCACCGTTCGCCACATATAAGAGTCTAGATAAAACAGTTGATTTTGATATGCTTCGTGTTATCAATATGTCAACGATCGACAAGACGACAGTAAAGGGGTAAATGGCTGATCATTTAGTTAATTATCTAGTTATCTAGCCTTGTGGTACACGCCCCTTCACTAACTTGTTTGTTGTGGCGGTAAGCTATGCTAATGTTAATATCAGCTGGGAAACGTCATGTGTTTTGTAGCCATCGAGCTAGTAGAGAGCATGAATATAAAGACAGTAGCAATGCCAATCAGATATCAATGACCGTTAATGTTAGCTAGCTACGGGTAAGTAAGTGAGTGCTTGCAGTGTGGTTAAATACCGACGTCGAAAATTCGAATATACACAGCTATCGATAGCTTTTCTTTCGGGAGTTACGTTAACATCACATTCAAATGTTATCTCAGCGATAATTTCCAATAATTTGGTAGATTAAGATATCTATCTATCGCTAGCTGTGTAGCAAACCTTGTTGTCTAGCTATGCTGACATTTCTGCCGGTGTCATCATTGCCAACCACTATTGTCGGTCATAGCTTACAAATATAATCATGAGACCGATTGGCAGGCTATGACCGTCTGCGTCTTTCATGAATACATACAGTTAACATTGTTTAGTTTAACACTTTTGCGTGGTCTACAGTGATAATGGTTTGCATTAATTTTACACTCCTGCATTATGTGATCTAGATGAAAGCGAAAGTAGTGAGATGGCGCAGATATCGTGCATGGTTTATACCGTCACCGCGTCGTGCGCCATTATGTCATTCGTGTATCATAGTAACATCATTTAAATATGACCGGTTGACAGCGGCGGTTTATTTACACATCGACCTGTCCGTGTCCTCCCAGTCTAATGGTTCAGCCCCAGCCCCACACCGGGAGCTCACAGTGGGAGATGAGTGGGGAGGAGGCGGTGGGCACCGGAAGCAATGGGTCACTCGGCCCCAGTTCCCAAGGCTCGCTCCGCGTTCCGCCTGAGCTGGCTGGCAATGAGGTGGTGCTACGACTCGTGGGAGACAACTGCCAGCTGAAAGGTATGAACACCAACATGACTGGGCCCTTTCCACATTAGCATTTGTCTTTTATTTAGTACTGCTTTGGTGTATTTCTCTCACATGCATTTCAAAGCCAGTCAATTGAGTAAAGGGACTGAAGAGAGTGAGTGAAGGCAACACTTTTGTGTCCATCAGAGGCACTGAAGAGGAGTAATGACTCCCTACGGGAGCGATGTGGAGAGATGGAGGGATGGCAGAAGAAGGCCAGGGAAGAGAGGGAGTTCCTCAGCTGTCGCTTCCGGGAGGCCAAAGCCCTGGTGGAGCGACTGCAGGGGGAGAACCAGGTCCTACTCGGAAAGTTCAACCACAACGCCGGCCGCAGCAAGACGAGCCTCACAGAAACAGGAAGTCAGGCTCCAGACTCAGAGGAGAGGAGCAATGGCCTCCAAGACTCTCTCGAGGTACAAGGCAAACAACATGCGCACATGCCAGACATTTACATTTAGTCATTTAGTCATTTAGCAGATGCTTTTGTCCAAAGCGACGTACAAGGGAGAGAACAGTCAAGCTAAGAGCAATAAAAAGCATGGTGTAACAATAAATACTACTTTACATGATGAGAATTAGAAAACAACGACCTAGAAAGAAGGAAAAAGAAGTGCAGGAATGTAACTGCTGAAGTGCAAGTTAAGCGCTAGTCAGGTGCCAGTTAGGAAGGGAGGTGCTCTCTGAAGAGTTGGGTCTTCAAAAGCTTCTTGAAGGTAGAGAGGGACGCCCCTGCTCTGGTAGTACTAGACCATTTGCAAAGCTATAAAAAAACCATTTGGTGGATTTACATGCCATTCGCCCAGCATTTGAACGTAATTAGCAGGAAAATGTGGGTTTTGGTTGGGTCACTCTATTTGTCTCTGTCTTGTGTTGTTGCAGTCAGCAGAGGGCCACTTGAATCCAGAGAAGTGTGACTTGGAAAAGCATAGGAGTTTGGTAAGACTCACATTCTGCATCCTCATCATTACATGGCTTATCTCTGTCTTCACAACTACCACAACCGTGTGTTTGTGTGTGTGTGTTTATGTTTATGTATCTATGGGCATGTGGGCCTGTGTGTGTGTGTGTGTGTGTGTGTGTGTGTGCAGTCTTGTGGGAGTGACAGTAGTTTTCTCAGTAGTTTGATCATCAGTATGGAGGACTTAACGTCCTTTCAGGAGGGATGTGGGGATGAAGAGGTGAGTCTGTCACCCCATCACCCCCCCCCCCTCGTACCCCACGCTTTTTGGAGTAGCACTCAACTAAATGTCTCGCCCTCTGAGCCCCTTTCAGCTTCTTAATCTCCCACTTCCCCCGTAGTGGTGTTCTACTGCTGAGATGATTCCATGGCGTTCGTTTTCCATGTTTGTTTCTCCCTGTCTGTTTCTTGTTCTGTGGGGACGTATTATGAGATGCCGTTCGTTCAACTTCCCCCTCCTTGTCGGTTTGTCTCTCGTCTCTCTGTCACCCAGTTTCTTTCTCTTTAATCGAGGTGTGATTCATTGCAGGCTTCTGTATCACGTGCTTGATGTAGCGTTTTCTTTTTCAAAAAGGAATGAATGATCCGATGATTACATCAGTTAGATTTATCATCTTAATGTGGCCAGGATAACAATAATGAAGAATAACAGAGAGTAATGAAAATAGCAAAGGTGATGTTTGTCATGTAAAGACCAAGGTTGGTTTGGGCATTTCAAATTAATCATATTGTTGTCTACGAGTAACAATATATATATATATATTATATATATAGTATATATTAGTGCTGTCAAACGATAAAAATATTTAATCGCGATTAATCGCATTTATGTCATAGTTAACTCAAAATGAATTGCGATTAATCGCAAATTTTTATCTATTCTTAAATGTCCCTTCGTTTATTTATTTTTTCCATCATTTTATTTTTATTTTAATGCCCTTATCAACATGGAAAAGTGGATTGGTTTGCTTTATGCAAATGTTTTATTTCATTGAAAACCAACATTGCCAAACAGGGCGGTACAAAATAAAATTATAAAGTGCACATTTCAGGTAAACAAGGACTCAGCCTATAGTGCAGTTAAACCATGGCTTAGTATTTTCTTTTTTTCAAGTTTGCTGGGAACATAGCAGTCAGGCCTCTTATTTCAGAAACAATGAACCGTAACAGTTAGGTTATCAATAAAAGGTAAGCCTACTACTTCTTTGCTTTCAGCCAGCTGCCTGTTGACATTTTCAGACAACAGTGAAGCTCGCTTCTTTTGCACAACACAACTTTTAAAAGTAAACTTTCCATTCAGAAGCTTTTTATCATCCATTCGCGCTCACTATTCACTCAAATCGTAACGTTAGCCTACTACACAGTTTGCGAGGCCAAAAACAACGTTAATCTAAAAAAAAAAAAAAAAAATTATAATAAATTTGCGTTAATCTTGCGATAAAAAAATTAGTTAATAACGCGTTAAACTGACAGCACTAGTATATATATATATATTATTTATTTGTGTTATGAATTATGTGCCAAATGTGAACTTTAGTTTATGTTTAATTGCTCATAAGGAAGGGTCTGCTACAGCATTGCTCACTTCACATTTGGATACAGAATACTCCACTGATCCCCCCAAACCACCAGTCTAGTATCAATCTCTGATTACTCACTCCGACTCTCTGAACGGCTCTCTCTGTTCACTTGCGCTCCTCAGTAAATTTGCCCCTCTCATTTGCCCCCCCCCCCAGCCTTCTGAAGGAACCAATGAGTTCCTGCAGCTGCTGAAGAGCCACAAAGATAAGCTGGAGAGAAACATGAAGGACATGCGGAGGAAGAATGAAGAGCTGGAGAAGGAGAAGGCGGAGGGAGAGAAGGAGAGAGATGGCCTGCTCGCCACCGTGGACCAGCTGCATACTCGTCTGAGTCAGCTCACACTGCAGGTGGCTGCCATGCTTTTTCGGCTGAATGCTTCATTTGTACGATACCATACTACGCTAGTGTATTATACTACAGTGAACTGAACTGTAGTATAATGTAGTCGTAAGTAATGTATTATAGATGTGTTGTGACTGTGTTACACAAACCGTACATTTGCTTTGGAGTTTAACTGTGTTTATCCTGGTCATCACTTCTCATGGTGGTCAAATTGACCGTTGGCCAGTGTTTATGTAAAACCCCCCCTAGTCATAATATTAATTGTCACCATGCCTTTGTTATGACCTGAAAAACCTTTATTTGGAGAGTAATGTACAGAGCTAATGGAGCTAACGTGGTTTTAACACTTATAGGCCATTTGAATGTGACTGCTTCACTTGTAAATGCTGTATACTGAGATCAGCCAGAAACACAAGACATCTCCCCCAGCAGTTTGACACTAGAGAGACCAGCCGGGGCCCACACCTCGCTATTCTGTATGCCAGGACCAGGTGATTGTAACAGCAGGGACAAATCTGTGGTTGGTTGTGTTCAGTGAACTCCGCGACCTGTGGTTGTGTTCAGTGAACTCTGTGACCTGTGGTTCTGTTAGTGAGCCAGAGCTGGTGGTAACTCTCCCCTTGTTTTGCTCTGCAGGGTGGAGCTGTGATGACTGAGGCAGTTCAAAGGTCAGATGCGCCACATATGGCCTCCGACAGGTACTGCTTCCTTCCTGCCTCTCCTCATTATCGCTTAGGGGGCTCACATAGAGTTGAGATTTACATTTCATTTACATTTAGTCATTTAGCAGACGCTTTTATCCAAAGCGACTTACATATGTGCGACTTACAATGTATACACATTTTACATTTACACTGATGCACACTGCACATCAGGAGCAATTAGGGGTTCAGTGTCTTGCTCAAGGACGCTTCGACAGGGAATCGAACTAGCAACCTTCTGATTACTAAACGACTTCTTTACCTCCTGTACCACTGTCTCCCCAGTGTAATGGCCATTAAGGTTTATGAATTATATCAGTATATGATATCATTTCTATAATTGTCTTTAGTTACGAGCCTTAATAACACGCTTAGGGGGTTCACATGGAGTTGAGATGGCCTTTAAGTTTTGCACTGCAACTCACTGCTATCTTTGTGTACATGTGAATAATAACTTTTTCAGATGACTGCTTAGTTTGAATGAAATACTCAGATTAGTTTGTAATTGGAAATGATTTGTTCAAGGTGTAGAGATAATCATTAGTGTACTCTACTATTACATATTCTGAATGGTTTATGATGAAAAAAAAAAATTATGTCAGTATGTGATATCATTTCTATCTGTCCTTAATTACGAACCTTGATAACTATCCTAGTATCAAGCTTGATCATTCTGAGTGTTTACATATAGTTTGATACACACCCAAGGTACTATGCTGCTCAATGGCACTGTGTGCATTGTCTCATATCTAAATGGCTTTAGAACTCTTATCTGTGTGTGTCTGTGTGTCACCGATGGAGTTTTTATCTTTAATTCCACAGCGGCTCCCAGTTATCCAAGATGAAAGATCAGCTCCAGGCTACACAAGAAAGGTAAGAGAAGCTGTAGTCATGATGGACAAAACCAAACAAGGCACTCTAATTTGAGAAAAGAAAACTTACGTCGGTAGTAACGAATGAGGGATTAGTTTCTTTGATTTGCACTCTAAGCCGTTATTGATCGAGGGTGTTTGGCCCTGCAGGTATAAGGAGCTGGAGGAGAAGCTGGACTGCCTCCAGAAGAGCTCAGTGCACAGGGACCGAGCCGAGGTTCAGCTCAAACAGAAGGAAAAGGACTGTGCACAGGTTAGCTATAAACTCACTGTGGCAAAGGACACGAATCAGATACTGTATACATGCGAGTAGTTCATCGCAGCATACAGTACGAGAAAAAATGTCACACAAAAAATGCTGCTTACAAACAACATGTCTTGTGTGATTTATGTACAGAATGTGAAGTTCTCGTAATTATTCGAAATCGTGTGTGACTTGCCTGTAGTTGTTCTAAATGAAATTGTGAGTTTTATGTTTTTTTGTGTGTGTACTCAGCTGGCCAAAGACAGCGAGGCCCTGAAGGCTCAGGTGACCTCTCTCCTGGGGGAGCTGCACGAGAAACAGAGCTGCCTGGAGAAGAGCGACGAGAAGAGGAGAGAGCTGGAGGAGAAGTACGTCAGTGTGTGTGTCTGTGAGCGAGAAACAACCAGACGTGAGATGGAGAGATACACTACATGGACAGAAGTATTTCGGACGCCTGACCATTACACACCAACAGGGACTGTAATGACATTGTATTCAAATACATATAGTTTAATACGGAGTTGGTCCTCCTTTTTGCAGCTATTCATTCTGAAGAGCATTGGTCCAACATCAGTGCCTGACCTCATAAATGCTCTACAGAATGAATATGCACCAATTCCCACAGAAACACTCCAAAGCTGCAAAAGGGGGACCAACTCCATATTAAACTATATGTATTTGAATACAATGTCATTACAGTCCCTCTTGGTGTAATGGTCAGGCGTCCGAATACTTTTGTCCATATAGTGTATGTTACAGTGCAACTAACACTGATCCTGTGACAGTGGAAATTGATGCCTTAGTGCAGGTTCTCTAAATCAACCAGCCTGATTTTATAGTGGGATTAATATTGCACTCTGCTCTATACCTCTCTGTACTTGAATGCCTTTAAGCTCCGGGCAGTTGCTGTATGTTATCCTGACTGACACCTCCTCCTCCCCCTCCTCCTTCACCACCTCCTCCTTCTCCTGCTCCTCCTCCTCTCCCTCCTCCTGCTCCTCCTCTTCCTCCTCTCCTCTTCCTCCACCACCTCCTCCTACTCCTCCTCCTCCTGCTCCTCCTCTTCCTCCTCCCCCTCCTGCTCCTCCTCCTGCTCATCCTCCTCCTCCTCTTCATCCTCCTCCTGCTCCTCCTCTTCCTCCTCCTCCACCTCCCGCTCCTCCTCTTCCTCCTGCTCCTCCTCTTCCTCATCTCCTCTTCCTCCTCCACCTCCTCCTCTTCCTCCTCCTCCTCCTGCTCCTCCTCTTCCTCATCCTCCTCTTCCTCATCTCCTCTTCCTCCTCCTCCTCCTCCTCCTCCTCCTCTTCCAGGCTGAGTTCCAAGACGGAATCCCTGCAGACCCTGGAGAGGGACATGGAACAGCAGCGGAGACAGAACAGCGTCACCGTGGACAAGCTGCTGATGCAGGTGCAGAATCTGGAGGCTGCTCTCAAGAAAGACCGCCTGGTCATCACCGAGGAAAGGTGAGGGTGACAGGACCTCCAGTCACACACTGCAGCATAATCATAATCCCAACTCTTGGCACGCCGTTCTGATATATATTGGGTTTCTGTGATGCAGTTCAGCAATACTTTGGGGATTTGAGTTAGTTTTTCATTGCTTGGAAAGAGTAAGACCCCTATGAAATTATACCAAAGATGCAGTAAATGAGAGAATCTGAATCCGTGCCATGTAGAATACTGTGATGATGCAGATTATCTTATACAATAGAAGCCTAACAATAGAATCAAGATTGATGCTTGAAATGTGATTTAAAAAAAAAAAAAAAAAAATTGTATTATTATTATTTCTCTGCTTCATCGTGCTGCTAGATGATTTTCAGTCTGAGACCTCTGATGGGTTGATTGGAGTGCTGTTGAGTGGGGGGGGGGGTCGCTTCAGGCTCAAAAGAAGCAGAGACATTGTAGTGTTATGGAGAGAAATTCAACGTCCTCCTGTGTCTTTTGTCTGCCCCCTCTGACAGGAGGAAGCTGGCTCAGCTTCAGCATGCGTACACGTGTCTGTTTCAGGATTACGACGCCAAACTGAAAGCAGAGAATCAAGCCAAAGTGAGGGTGAGTGTGTGTGTGTGTCTTGTCTGTGAGTCACCTGGTCTGCTTTGACTGTGGGTCACGGCCTGTGTGTGTCCACACGTGTGTGCGTACGTAGAGAGGCGTGCGTGCGTGCGTGCGTGCGTGCGTGCGTGCGTGCACCCCCTAAGCATAGCTTTTTTGTATTCTAACAAATCAGGGGTGTGAGGTGGAAAACCTGTTCCACTGGCTGAGGGAGGCAAAGAGAGTTTGTGTGTGTGTGTGTGTGTGTGTGTGTGTGTGTGTGTGTGTGTGTGTGTGTGTGTGTGTGTGTGTGTGTGTGTGTGTGTGTGTGTGTGTGTGTGTGTGTGTGTGTGTGTGTGAGTGAGAGAGACACACATCAAGGCTTATGTGTTCCCCATGCAACATGTCTGGGTGGTGAGGTGGGGTCCGGTGGAGGCAGACACAGGTGTGTGTGTGTGTGTGTGTGTGTGTGAGAGAGAGAGAGAGATCCACACAGAGGCAGATGCTGACTCTGACATACGTATGCTTCTCTAATGCCATGTGTCAGGGCGGCGAGGTGGGGGACCTGGCGAACCGGCTGGTGGAGGCTGAGAAGGCGCTGGCCCTGAAGCAGGACCTCATAGACAAGCTCAAGGAGGAGGCGGAACAGCAGAGGAGCGTCCTGGAGACCGTGCCGGTGCTCACTGCACAGGTGAGACAGCCCACGGACTGGAACACAGACACACACACACACACACACACACACACACAGACACACACACACACACACAGACACACACAGACACACACAGACACACACCTTTGTATAGTGATACCTTATGTAAAATCTGTACTGGGATAGCATTAAATGAACTTGGTTTCTGAAAGGGTATATGTGGGCACTTGTAGTGTCATCAGAGAGCTTAACAGTCATCAGTGAATCACAACAAAATCAGTTCTCTGTTCAGTGTAGGCGTCTGCACACACATACAAAAGACAAAATATACAGATATTGACATAAAACACTTTAACTCCATTGACAGTCAATCTTTTATGAGAACGAGTCACTACATATACACACACACATGCATCGCCTTCAACTAATCCTGGTACTGTTTGAATGGTTAACTCCTCTCTCCCTTAATCTCACACACACACACACACACACAGACAGACACACACAGACAGACACACACAGACAGACACACACAGACAGACACACACAGACAGACACACACACACACACACACACACACACTAAGCCTGTTTACCCACGGAGTCTCCTATTGTCCTCTGTCTCGCAGGCGGAAATCTATAAATCCGATTTCCTGGCGGAGCGGGCGGCCCGGGAGAAGCTTCACCAGACCAAGGAGGAGCTCCTGGAGCAGTTGAACCAGGCCAACGCCGACATCGAGCGGCTCAAGCAGGAGGGCACCTCCCGGTAAGGCAAGCCTCGAGTGCCACACCACACACCGCATCCCCTTCCATCGCCTTCACACTGGTTTATAACAGGTGTTGTTGTGATGTTTTTAAAACAGAAGAGATCAGAAATGAATGAAGGTTATACAAAGGTTAAATACAAGATATACATTAAAATGTATTAATTAGCAAAAGCTTTTGAAGCATTTGCCTCTAGCCGTTCCAGCTGTGTTTAGTAGGGATTGAGCATGCAGCAGGAAAATGCTGTTGTTTATGCTGAACATGACAGGGTCATTTGATTATAGCCCAGCAAATATTAGAGTTTAAAGAGTGTGTCTTTGTGTGTGTGTGTGTGTGTGTGTGTGTGTGTGTGTGTGTGTGTGTGTGTGTTTCACAGAGCTCGGTTGGAGGCCATGCAGAACAGACACATCCCTGCTCCTCCACGTCAGTAACCCTCCTTACACAACACTCGTTCTTTTTTCCAAAACGAAAGTATTTGCATACAGCACACATGTACAGTGCCCTCCACAATTATTGGCACCCCTAGTGAATATGAGCAAAACAGGCTATAAAAAAAATATTATAGCTGTTTATCCTCTTGGTCTTTCACTCTAAATATTCACAAAAATCTTACCTTTTCATTGAAGTAAAATTATTGAAAGAAAAAGAAAAAAAACTGTTGACATTAAATAAATATTTTTCCCCAAAACATGTGTGCCACAATTATTGGCACCCCTTAATTTAATGTTTTGTGCAGCCTGCAGATGAGGTTGGTGAACACATGGCACGGGATCTGAGCCCATTCCTACATACAGTATCTCTCCAGATCCTTCCGATTCTGAGGTCAACGCTTGTAGACTCGGCTTCAGCTCTTTCCACAGATTTTCTATGGGGTTTAGGTCGGGGGACTTTTTGAGTGAAAGACCAAGAGGATAAACAGCAAAGACATATTTTTTTATAGCCTGTTTTGCTCATATTCACTAGGGGTGCCAATAATTGTGGAGGGCACTGTATACATTCTTGGCATTCATTTGGCTAGTGACCAAAAAATTCTACCAGGTTAAGCAGGTTTTTCTTCTTTTTTTTTTTTTTTAACTGTATTATGTTTAGGTTCTCCTCTCATACTTTTCTCTCTCTCTCTGTCTCTGTCTCTGTCTCTGTCTGTGTGTGTGTGTGTGTGTGTGTGTGTGTGTGTGTGTGTGTGTGTGTGTGTGTGTGTGTGTGTGTGTGTGTGTGTGTGTGTGTGTGTGTGTGTGTGTGTGTGTGTGTGTGTGTGTGTGTGTGTGTCTCTCTCTCTTGGCCCCAAATTAGAGTTCAATCAAGCCCAGCCTCCCCAGTCCTTCCGCAGTGCTGAGGAGCAGCCTGACTTCCGCTGCCCAAAGTGCCGTTACCAGGCTCCCGACATGGACACCCTTCAGATCCATGTCATGGACTGCATCCAGTGAGACACCCCCTCACCCCCCTCCCCGCGGAGGAGCGGTTGGTTGGGAGGTGGGGTATGAGCAGGGGGAGATTGGTGGTAACCCGATGAACTTTACCTTACAACCAGTTACTCATCTGATTGGAGGAGAAGGAGGACAAGGGACTGGGCAAGGTGAAAAGAGACATATTGTGACCCTTTGACCTTTGGACACTGTTGCACACAATCTACTTGACTGACAGTAAAGCATCAAGACAACGTTTGGAACATTGATATGAGCACCGGTCATGAAATCTCTGTTCAGAATCTAAAATTGCATCAACTTTGTATGTGTGACAATGCTGTGTATATTTTATATAAATACTATTATATAAGATTCACACGCTTACATGAATACATATAGATATGTAAATCTTGTTGACAAAAAATGTAGGATCCTGCCTATGTGACAGCATATTGTAATGTAATGCACGTATGGATGTGTGTCTGCTTCTTGGCATATGTCTGTCTGTGGCCATGTTTCTTTCTGCCCGTGGTTTTTTGTCCATCTGCCAAGATGTTCTCACTCTTTGAGGATCTATGCCAGTCTCCTATGTGAATATTGTCTATTACATTCATTATATGAAAACATGAAAGAGGCTTTTACTTTGTATAGACTGTTGTTATGGCAAGAGGTTTAAAGTAATAAATATAACTGTAAATATAACATCTGGTTTTGTTTGATCACACTCATGATTCTATGACTATGCATCACTTAACAAACAAAACAATTTTGCACCATTAGAGCAGTGGTTCTCAAACTAGGGGTCGGGACCCCAAGTGGGGTCGGCAAACATTTTTTGGGGGTCGCAAAATGATCTTGCTGCCCTGTGCATCAACATATTAGGCTTTGACATGCTGTATAGTCTATCAGAAATGGTGTTTTCTACATCAGGGTGGATAATGAATATTGTCTCAGCAAGCAGTCTCATCATTCAAGATGAAACTGAATTTAGACCTATAATATCCTGTCAAAATGTGTGGGGGGGGTCGCGAGACTTGGCAAATGGATTTTATAGGGTCCCCGGACAAAAAGTTTGAGAACCACTGCATTAGAGTATGTTGCCTGCATGGATGGATGGATGAATATTGGGTTGTCTGAGTAAGAATACAAATGCAAGTGATGATTGTGGATGATTTTGTCCTATCCTCAGAACCGTGTTAAAAAGGCAAGCTGAAGATCTGTATCCCAGGACCTTCTTATCAAATTCCGAAGCCCCCATTATGTTCTTTCTGCAGTACTGGCGGTTATCACTAGAGGGCGCAGACACCAACTTAAGTCTGTACGCTGACGTGTCTTTCAGTGTATCCGAGGTCCTGAGAATCTTTGGTGACGTTCTTTTAGATAGCAACATCCGCGGAAGGCTGAGGTGGCATAGCAGTTGACGAGACACAAACATCACCATGAGACTTTTTGTAGCAGTTTTGGCTCTCTGTTTGAGCCTTTGTGCCGGTAAGTAACGTTATTCATTTATTCTTAAAGATGTGTGTCACATTTATATAGGAGATGTTTAAAACGTGCACACGATTAGCTTGGTGGTCAAGTTGGATAGCTAACTAAACTTAGCAATTGAATGTTAACATTTGCCAAAGAATCACGCCAACATTTGGCTACTTTAGATGAAAATATTGCAAACAATTAAGTAGGTAGATAATATACGATTATTTCAATGTTTATTTATCTCTTGATACGGTTGAAACATTGATTTAAATTGATAATGACTAGCCGGCAATGACAGTTTGTCCAATCCGCTAACTTCAACCGGAGGTGTAGTTAATAGTCCATTAAACGGGTTAAAATGAATTAAAAGCATTAATAACAACGTTTGTTAAAATACATTTCAAGAACTCAAAGTAACATTGTTGCAACGAAGCCTAATCGAGACCAAAAACTCGTTGCCTTGTCATTGTTAAACGTTCAGTTGTATCAACGTAAACTATTCAAGGTTGGAGGATATTTGTATCATCTGATTTGTTTTATCGTTTAGGGATACATTAGTGCACTGTTATTGAAACTGATGCCATCTATTTTGCTCTGTTCCCCAAAGCTGAGACCTGCACAGACCCCACTTTCTCCCCTTCCACCTACACCACGACGGATGCCGTCATCTCTTCTGAAACGGTGTTCATCGTGGAGCTCAGCCTCGCTTGCTCCAATGGGGTCCAGGTAAGCGGGAAGTTTCGAACCTATTTTTTACCTTTTTTTTTTTCCATTTCAGCATTGACGATAATGTTGTTTCTGCTGTCTTGATTTAATCACCGTCACTACTCGCTTTTTCTGGTCTTCAGAGTGTGATCCTGTATGCGGATGTCAACGGAAAGCAGTTCCCTGTGACCCGTGGACAGGATGTTGGCAAATACCAGGTCTGATTTGCACTCTCTCTCATCTCTAATGTTGTATTGTTTCCTTGTCATTTTAACGTCGTTGAGGCTATGTGTCTAATCTCCCCTTGTGATATATTCTAGGTGTCTTGGAGTACACCTCACAAACAGGCCAGCTCAGGCACCTATGAGGTGAAATTCTTCGATGAAGAGTCATACAGTGCTCTGCGCAAGGTACAGTGCAATCTGTTTAAATTGCAGTATTTTAGTGCACATTTGCCACTTTTGGATTATTCATTTTTTTTTGTGTGGGGAACTACCTTTTGGTTATCATTTTCAAATTAATTCTGATAGTAGATAGTCATGTGAAGGACCGATAAATACACATCGTCCCCACTTGCCCTCCAGGCATGTAGTTCTTTGGGACATACAATTCTCCCTGAATAAATAATAATGATGATGATGATGATGATGATGATGATGATACATTGCTAACTATATCGCCAAGACGCCACTTGGCGTATCGGCAGGCTTTTAGCCGTGCCAACCGGGCTGTTGGTGGCGCTGGCGAGGTGTTTTGTAAGCTTTTTTTTGTGTGTGTGTTTTAGACAAAAACCTTTTTTTTTTGTGTGTGTTTTAGGCTCAGAGGAACAATGAAGACGTTGCTTCCATCAAGCCTCTGTTCTCTGTCAATGTAGATCACAGAGTAAGTATGCTTTTCTGCTTCATGAATATCATGATACACATTTTTCTGTGCATTTGGTAAGTCATTCTGACTGACTGAAGTAATAGTGCCTGATTCTGGCAGCGTCTTCATAGCTGCAATCAATCACCCATTCGTGTTTAGAATTTGAGCCCTATGTTTTTCAGTTCAGACCTAAAGCATCTCAGGCAAACAACAACAACAACAACAGCTTACTCTGTGATGCTGTTCAGTTGCTATTTCTGGTGGTGTCTGTGCTTTTGGCTCTTGCTCTGACCTTACCTGTGTCTGTCTTTCTCTCTCCCTCCTCCTCCTCCTCCTCCTCCTCCCCCTCCTCCTCCTCCTCTTCCCCCCCCCCCCCCCCCCCCCCCCCCCCTCCCAGGGTGCATGGAACGGTCCCTGGGTGTCTACTGAGATCCTGGCAGCTGTCATGGGCATTTTGGTCTACTACCTGGCCTACAGCACCAAGAGCTCCATCCAGGCCTAAAGCCACTCGCTTCACGACATGGGAACTGAGCTCAACACCAGTCCCTCCTTCTGCTGGTCGTGGAAATGCATCGGCATACCTGCTGAGACTGAACAAGCATACGCTGGGGTTCAGTGGTGTGACTTCCCTGTAACATCATTTGTAGAAGAGTGTCACTCCATCTGGACATGGAGGTTATGAGCTGGGGCCATCACACACACACATACACACACACACACACACACGCACATACACGCACATACATACATACATACACGCACATACATACATACATACATACATACATACATACATACATACACACATACACACACACTAAGTTGTAATGATATTTGTGCAAGGGTTTTTTACAAATAAAAACTAAATCAGCTAATTCTTCTTAAGGAAGTATGAATGGTTATCAGTATGTTTTTAAGACTTTGGGGAAATCATGTCATTCAGTTTGATAAAGAGAATTGTAACTGCACTGACAGAGAGATCCACAAGGACAAGAACAGTCTGGATATGAAATGTTGTCATCAAATTTTACTGAATATGTGAACTGAATAAAACACTTTATATAAACTTGTTAAATTGATTTTTGTATGACCGCAGTTCTCTAGAATATTCGCACAACAATGCCACTGCATCACTATGTGGAGAGGGTGTATTTTTGGCGTTGGTGTCTGGTAATAAAGCAAACAAGCATTTATAGGCCTCTTATACATCAGTGGACATGTATCATGTTTGACTTATTATTTGTTATTCAAATGTAAATGGTGACTGCACACATGTGCTATAACATAGCTCTGATAAATGTAAATCATCTATAAATAATACAATTTATTTGTATAATAATACACTATTTGTATAGCACCTTTCATACAAAACAATGCAGCTCAAAGTGTTCACTTCATAAACTCCGTTCATCCTTGTTACCCTAAATGTAGAAAGGCTATCGATGAAAGAGAATTTCTAATAGACGGGCTCTGGTTATATCTCTTGACAGACAAATCAAGGATATGAAACTGATTCAGTTAAACCAGGTTGAAGGAACAACTGGTCATAGCCAGGTTTGGGCAGACTCGTGCACTTGAGAATGGCAGGGGGTGGAATTATACACAAATGTTGACGGCAATAATTTTAGAGCGAATTCTAAAGATTATTGTCATAGACAGGCGGTCAAAATGCTTCCACTTTTAGCAACACCTTCCCTTAAAATAGAGTGGACAGAATGTGGGATAGCAATGCACCCCCCTATAAGTATAATGGTACGTTCTTGTACAGTTACGCGCCCGTCCGGGCTCAGGAAGCACCAAATCATTAGCCAGCTAGCTATAAAGCAATTGTCTCATTCTTGTCAATTGCGCGTTCCACGTAGTCATAGGATTTCACTGTACTCTTGCGAAGCATAAGGAAAACTTGAATGACTCCGCTTTAATAATCACAAAATGTCTGGCTCTGCACCTCCAACCCCGCCGGACGACGGTTCCGACACGTGCGGGTTGGCTGCTTTTCTCCCTGCCGGCTATCAAGCCTTCAAACCGGAGGACCATGGCCTAGACCGCAGCTTTCGGCTCACGGCCTTCTCCGATCTGAAAGGATGAGGCTGCAAAGTCCCCCAGGAGGCTCTGCTCAAACTCCTGGAGGGACTCGAGCCCGATCGTCCGGGTGTAGGGACGGGAGAGGAGGGCGGCCCGGCGGCAGGTGCCGGAGATGAGGCGTCTGAATTCGGTCAGCTTTCACAGACTGCTCACGGACCCCGATTAGGTAAGGCATGCAACCACGCCGACCGATCATAATGTTATCGTATTTGCTTTTGCGGAGTCCAGTTTTTTGTTGTGTAATGAATTACTTGATATCCAGCAAGTGCTGTGTATGCAAATATTCTAGATATTTCCCCAAATGACCCATCTTTACTTGTTAACTTCAGTATAAAACATTGACAGATGGGGAGTGTGAAGGTGCAAGATGTTACGGTAACGCTTGCTAGCTAGCTAACTTGGCTAACAAACTCAAAATATTCGACCACACATGCAAGATCACTGGTTTAAATCTGGATCAGATCCCAGTATTCTTGAATTATACTTTGACCTGTGTAATCCAGTCTAATCAGGATCTATAGTTAATAGTGAACTGACCCTGCGGCACCCATTCAGTACAGAATGGATTAAGATACTGATTAATTTGGAGTAAAGTTAGCTGCGTACAGGATGAAAGGTGTTAGCTGGTAATGTCAACATAACATCAGAGGTAGTTCAAAGTTTAAGAGTTTTGTGAAGTAACATTGATGTTATATCTACAAACACCATACTCTCCTCTCCTCCACTGTTATATTCCAAGCACTCACTAAAAATAGTTCCTCCCTCCCTCTATCTCGTGATAGTCTTGTGTGTGTCTTGACTTACTTGATTACTAAGTAGTGTTTCGACACAATGTTCTGGACTGAAGGCCTCGTGTGTGTGTGTGTGTGTGTGTGTGTTGCAGGTATTGGCTTGGACTCCTGTGTCATTCCCCTGAGACACGGGGGTCTGTCCCTGGTCCAGACCACCGACTTCTTTTACCCGCTGGTGGACGACCCGTACATGATGGTCAGTGCTGTTGGTTCACTCCATTCTTCCTGCTACAGAGGCTCATTGTCCTTTTTAAAAATTATATACGACATTTAAATTATATCCTTGAGGAAACTGGGCTTGCTGTGTACAACAACAGTGTAAATCAACAATCCTGCTTTCCGCATACGCACAACAACCTGCATACACACATAAAACAGCACATTCCCCCCATCGTGCCCAAGCATACATGCCGTTTGGTCAGTGGTGATTTGTGACAGTTCAAATGACTCATCTTGGGGCTCCATGTAAATCGCCCTCTTCTCCCACCCCTCCTCAGCTACAAATTCCCCCTGTATTCATACCTGAATTGCACCATGTTACATTTAGTCATTTAGTCATTTAGCAGACGTTGCACAACAAAAGCTTCCCTCCCCTCACTCACACAATGGAACATTCCAGTACCCCCACAAGGCACCAAATGCTTGTTCAGTTTGTTCATGTACACTCTGTAGCCCTTTCCTCTGATTACACGTTGTATTTTGGCCAGTACTCTGTCTAATGGCTTTGCTCAGTTTCACTGTGCTGCTTTGTTCTGCTGCACGTCTGCTAATGAGTAATAATTGTGAAAAATAGGAATATGCACAAATGGGTTATGCTGTATATCCTGTTCAATAATAAATATATATAGAGTGTATATATATATATATATATATAATAATCCACCAGTCACACAACAAACACATTGAAAAAAAGAGTAATATAAATGCACATGTATTAATCTCTTTTCAGGGTCGCATAGCGTGTGCTAACGTGCTGAGTGATCTCTACGCCATGGGGATCACAGAGTGTGACAACATGCTGATGCTGCTCAGTATTAGTCAGAAGATGAATGAAAAGGTGAACTTTGACCCCTGATCTTTCACCCCTGTTCGCTGTTCGGTCCTCCCCTTGTGACACTCGTTCAGCCTTGTCATGTTAAGTTGCGACTGTTACAAAGGGCCCTGTTAGCATTGGTTATTTAGTCATCTGCTTGTAGCAATTACGTGGTGTTTTGTACTTAACCATGTTAAGTAATCTACATCACGTTGCGTAAGGTCTTATCTTAACATTTTTTTTTTATCACTCAGGCCTTTTTGTTTTTTTTAATCCTAAAGTGACAACATTTAGGATTCAAATTCGAAAGACTCATGCTGCATTGCTGGCCACTTTGAATGCATGCATTTGTTGCACTTTTACCGCCAGGCAATTGAAGAAATGTTTAACCACTGTTAAGCAACAATAGCACACTGTGTGCAAACTGCTGTTACATGTCCTGTAAAGTAGTATGTATTGTTACACTAGGTCTCTATTGCTCGTAGCTTGACTATTCTCTCCCTTGAACGTCGCTTTTGACAAAAGCGTCTGCTAAATGACTAAATGTAAATGTGAATGCAATGTAGTGGGTGTGGCCTGTGTACTAATCCCAACAGGCAAGCTGCATAACCTGAATATCTGAATATTTCTCTCTTCCTGTTTCCTGTTTGTGACGGCGCCTTCAGGAGCGGGAGCAGGTGATGCCCGTGATGATCAAGGGCTTCCGTGACGCCGCGGAGGAGGGCGGGACTTCCGTGACTGGCGGCCAGACGGTCATCAACCCCTGGATCATCATTGGGGGCGTGGCCACAGTGGTGTGCCAGCCCAATGACTTCATCATGTGAGTGTTCCTTAGCAACCTCTCTTCCTTAGCAACCTCTCTTGCCATTCATGTCTGGAGTAGTTTGCATCCCCAAGCAGCAGTGGTGTGTGTCAGAAGCTCACTCTCGGGTGGGAAATGCACTCTGAGGTCTTTGTAACATCACTGGTGCTCAGCAGCTTCGGTTTCCCTGTAACCCTAGGCAACACGGACTAATTTGCAAGCCCAGATAGTTAACCCCAAAATCTTGTGGATGACTTTGCCTTCCAGATGACAGATAATGAGCACACGTCTGCTTCTAGTCTTCAGCTGTTGGGAAGTTTGACAAGCCTGTCTGTCTGTTCTGTTATGGTTGCTAATCCATGGAAATGTCAACATCACTGATGGGTCACGTACCGTGTGTTGTGTGTGTGTGTGTGTGTGTGTGTGTGTGTAGGCCCGACAGCGCGGTTCCAGGGGATGTACTGGTTCTCACCAAACCTCTGGGCACACAAGTGGCCGTCAATGCCCATCAATGGCTTGAACTGGTAAGAGGAAACCTTTCCTTTTTTTATTTATTTATTTATTTCTGGGCTTTTTATCCTTAATTTGGATAGGACAGTGAAGTATTTTGGACAGGAAGTGAGGAGGAGTGAAGAGGTGGGGAGAGGAGCAGGAAACGACAGCAGGCCGGAATCGAACCTGTCTCCCCGCGGGCATTGTAGCCCGTAAATGGGGGGCTTCTTGGCTCGCACCACAGTGCCCCCCGAGGAAACTTTTCTTTGGGTTGCATGTGGGCCTGTGCATTTGATTTGGGGTTCAGTGTTTTTTATTTTTTTTACCTTAACCTTACAGAATAAAAAAAAACGCTACTCTATGCTCTTAGAAGTCGTTAGCATTTATATATACAATCTGCCTTTTATCTGTACAGTCCTCTGTTGAAAGAGCCTACATTTCATGATGTATCAAAAGATTACTTCGGTGCAGAGAGGAAGAGATGGCCGCCTTCTGCTTCCCATTTTAGAAAGTGGGAAATTATTTCAACTTTGCTTGAAAAGATTGCATCCTTTTGTTAGAGTTCTGGTGGTAAAAAAAAGACGACCACACCCAGGGCGTTCAGCCTCCTTCCCCACATGCTAGAAGAGGAGCTTCGCTCAGCCATTTTCAAAAGCTGACTAAATGGGTTTCAGGAGGTTAATGCAAGGTCTCTCTGTTGGGTGGGTCGTTTTTACACACACACACACATCTTTTTGAAAGAAACAAAATGGCTCTATTCAAATGCATATGGGGTATGAAGTCTATAGATTGTGAGCTACAATGCCTTTAGAGGTATTCTGTGCAGTGTGTGTGTCTGTGGATGGGTGGAGGATTCTCCAGGAATGGTGTGTGTAAACTTTTTTTTGTTGCCTTTCTCCTGCAGCCTGACAAATGGAACAAGATCAAGCTGGTCATATCTAAGGAAGAGGTCGAACAGGCCTACCAGGAAGCCATGCACAACATGGCCACCCTCAACCGCACAGGTACCGTCACCTACCTGTGCTATATATACATTACTGATCAAACAGGTACCGCCACCTACCTGTGCGATATATACATTACTGATCAAACAGGTACCGCCACCTACCTGTGCGATATATACATAACTGATCAAACAGGTACGGCCACTCCCCGTGCTATATGCATAACTGATCAAACAGGTACCGCCACCTACCTGTGCGATATATACATTACTGATCAAACAGGTACCGCCACCTACCTGTGCATACATTATACATATACGTATACATAATTGATCAAACTACATGATCACACAGTTTTATGATCCAGTCCCTGGCGAGTATTGCCGTTTTTTTCCATAGCTACGTTCATCTCTGCATTCAATCTGTGAAATGATTTATTCTTATGTGTAGAATATTAAGCCCATAGTTTTATGTTGTGCTCTCTTACATTGCACTTGCTGATTGGGTATGGCTACCCTGTTAAAGCACTTTTAGTCTTCATCCCTAACGTTTGTCCTTACCGTTCTTCCTCGCCTCCTTACCCTTCCTCCTCGCCTCCTTACCGTTCCTCCTCGTCTCCTCATCTCCTCATCTCCTCGTTGTTCCTCCTCGTCTCCTCCCTGTTCTTCCTCATCTCCTCGTCTCCTCACTGTTCTTCCTCATCTCCTCGTCTCCTCACCGTTCTTCCTCGTCTCCTCGTCTCCTCACCGTTCTTCCTCGTCTCCTGTATCTGCAGCCGCAGCCCTGATGCACAAGTTCAACGCGCACGCCGCCACTGACATCACGGGCTTCGGCATCCTGGGCCACGCCCGCAACCTGGCGCAGCAGCAGCGCAGCGAGGTGGCCTTCGTCATCCACAACCTGCCCATCCTCGCCAAGATGGCCGCCGTCAGTAAGGCCTGTGGCAACCTCTTCGGCCTCCTGCAGGGCACCTCCTCAGAAACATCAGGTGCGAGACCGACGCCTCACCCCACTGCAGAAGTACACACAGTCACACTATATATGTGCTTTGAGGGTGTATTCAGTTTGCGTATTCATAGAACGGGGCATTATTGGTGAAAAATCAATATTCCTCTGATTGCTAAAATATTTAGTCACTCTACTGCAGGCAGTATGACCACATCACTACAGGCACAGAAAGCTCTCTCAGACTAACTGTGCCAACCTTAATGATCTGTAAAGAGGCGTGGTTTTATATATGACTGCGAAATAGAAACGCTGGGAGAGCTGAATTTATGGGTACAATGGTAGTCTTTGTTTGAGCTATATTTCCACGCTACTTATTCACCGCAGGTTCTGTTAGTGCACAGCATTTTGAACCTCAAAGGCACACTTGCCCAGTCCATCCTAAAAAAGAGATGGGTGGTGTTAAAAAATATATAAATATATTTAAATAAATATTTGTCTTCATCTAACCATCTAGGCAAATGTCTTGATCACTCTCATGACATGTTCCATCTTCTTGGAAGTATTAACTGACCCACCAGTTTGGTCTACAGCTCTGAGTCTATTGGTGTTTTTTAATTAAAGTAATATTTATAGTAATAATAATTATAGTAATTTAATTTCACACTATTTTAGAGTCCTGTTTTAGCAGCCACTGTTTCATGTGCCGCCGTTATCTAAACATTGTGTTCTGCTATAGAACAGATTCTTCTTTCTTTTTTCATTCCCTCATGTCATAGCAGCCATAAAGCTAGAATACATTAAAATAAATAATAATAATAATAAATAAATAAAGCTAGAATACATTGCAAAAACAGGTGTAGCTTTACAAGTTCCAGTAGGGCAGCAAGATGCAGTGATCACCCAAATTAGATCATGCAAAGCAAGCTATACTGGAAGCATCTGGCCAATGTAGGTCATAGGCATACTGTTTACTTTACTTTACTTCACCTGCTCACCAGGCTTTATGTGAACTAGCTTCTTTTGAAAACCTGAGAAATAGTCCACTAAAATCACTTCTCCTTGTGTTTATCTGCAACTATCATTTAATAAATGCATAAATACAAATGGTAGAAAATAAAGAAATACTAAATAAGAAACAAACTAAAAACATTCCATTTGATCTTTTCAATCAAATCCTGATGGAAACATGCTTGAAATGTCCGTAATCAAGAAGTGATTTGTGGGTGCTATGGTGAAGTAAAACCCTGTAAGACACCGTGTAGTAACAGTTAACACCCAGCAGAGGGTGATGTTGGGCAAGTTGTTTTGCCTGGAGTCATACGTCCCTTTTTGTCTTAACAAATTGTTTGATTCTGAAGGAAATCATTTGATCTAATCAAGGAATCTGTTTGTGTCGCCCCTCCTCTTCAAAATCTTTCCCCCTCTCACCAACTCTCTTTCCCACCCTGATTTTATTTTTATCTCTCTCCTTCACCTGGTTTCTCTGTCCTTGTGTCCCATCCCATTCCACCTGCTCGCTCGCTCGCTCTCTCTCTCTCTCTCTCTTCTTCCCTCCCTCCCATCTACCCCCTCCCTGACTTCCTCTCACAACCCCCCCCCCCCTCCATCGCTCTCTTTTCTCCATCTCTATCTCTCTACCTCCCCCAATCCTTCTCCCTCTCTCTCCTGCAGGAGGCTTGCTGATCTGTCTGCCCCGGGAGCAGGCGGCTCGTTTCTGTGCGGAGATGAAGGCGAGTCGGTCGGGCGCCGTGGGCGTGCCAGGTCCCGAGGGGGGCGGCGAGGGCCAGCAGGCCTGGATCATCGGCATCGTGGAGAAGGGCAACCGCTGCGCCCGCATCATCGACAAGCCGCGCATCATCGAGGTCCCGCCCCGCGGCTCCGTCACCGAGGGCAACAACAACAACAACAGCACCAGCCCGCCCCCTGTGCAAAGCCCGCCGGTGTCCTAGGGGGGGGGGGCGCAGGTGTGCGTGACCCCTTCCCCCCATCCCCTCCTCCCTTTCACCCACCTTTCCCCGTCCTGCCATCGGCATCATAGAGAAGGACAAGGGTGCGTTGCTTACCTCACTCCGTCTGCTGTGGGGGGAGGGTTGTGAGGGTTGTGAAGCTGGTCTGTAGTCCGGGGGTGAAGCCTCCATAGCCTTTTAACTATCAGTCACCTTCACTTTTGTGGATAAATGGTTGCTTTCTCCTTCCCCCCCCCCATCTTTCTTCCGTGTGTGTGTGTGTGTGTGTGTGTGTGTGTGTGTGTGTGTGTGTGTGTGTGTGTGTGTGTGTGTGTGTGTGTGTGTGTGTGTGTGTGTGTGTGTGTGTGTGTGTGTGTGTGTGTGAGTGAGAGAGTGACTGTGTGCGAGAGTGAGTGTGTGAGAGTGACTGTGTGCGAGAGTGAGTGAGTGACTGTGTGTGTGAGAGAGTGAGTGACTGTGTGTGTGTGTGAGAGTGAGTGACTGTGTGTGTGTGCGAGAGTGAGTGACTGTGTGTGTGTGTGTGTGTGTGTGCGAGAGTGAGTGACTGTGTATGTGTGTGCGAGAGAGAGAGAGAGAGAGTGTGTGTGTGTGAGACTGTGTGTGTGTGCGAGAGTGAGTGACTGTGTGTGTGTGTGTGTGCGAGCGAGAGTGAGTGACTGTGTGTGCGAGAGTGTGAGTGACTGTGTGTGTGTGTGTGTGTGTGTGTGTGTGTTTTTAATACAGCCATCTCTTTCTGGGTCTTTTTCTGCTGTCCATTTCGGCCCCCTGTTCAGCCTCTGGGTTGAGAGCGACACACCAAAAATTCTTTCTTTTTTCCTGGTGGGAGTCGGGATGGATTGCACACGCCCAGTTTGCCCCCTTTCCTCTCCTCTCCTCTCCTTTCCTCTCCTTTCCTCTCCTCTCCTCTCCTTTCCTCTCCTTTCCTCTCCTTTCATCTCCTCCTTTCTTTCCATAACTTTAAGCGCCATGTCTTGCAATCTATACCATGTGTGTGTGTGTGTGAACGCATTTGTCTTCCTGTGGATTTGTCTTTCCCTTTTCCCTTGTCCCTTCTGTCTATCTGTATGCCACCCCCCCCCCCCCCCCCCCCCCCCCCTCCCTCCAAATCTTCAGTGTAGCCCGTTCCGTTTCCATCCTGATACTGGCCACTGAGTGTAACAGTCTGAGGTCACCCTCATTAGCCGTCTCTGGCTCCTCCGTTAGCTCGGTCAGAAGCTCCCTCCCTTGGTACCTCTGTGTGTTGGCAGACGCAAGGCTTTTGTTTCCCCTTCTTCCTGTGCCTTCATTTTTTCCACAGCGAGAGAGATCATAACATTCCGTCAATTTTCTTAATTGACCGTGATTGCAGACGAGAACTTAATCTTTCCATGACAATCGGAAACGTTCTTGAGGGTTTTTTTTTTTTTTTTTCCACTTTCAAAAGTATTTGGAAGTAATTAAAGTGATGTGAAGTGTGCAAAGATGATGATTTCTATCCAAACGTAAAGGGTCCATAGTAATCTCTGGCATGGACCCCTTTTACAGTGCGTTATAATTTATTGACTCATTGAATGGTACCCGTTTCCTGGACTTAATTGTGTTTTTAATAGAGAATCCAAAACGTCCAGGATGAAAATTAACGTTTTTATGAAAATACTGAAGTTGTCAAATTACCTGACAAAACAACAAAAAGGCCGTACTACTTCGTATGAGTGAGTGACCTCGTGTCCATCTCTTACCTCAAATTTGGTATCCGTTGTTTGAGGGGGGGGGAAAAAACAAACAAAGGTAGACACTTCAACTGACTGTTTTGAGTTAAGAATAGTGTTCTAGACAGATGATGTCATGACACTGTTGTTCAACCATGATCTTAAAGTGCATTGCTAGTCCGTAGCTTAGCGAACCGTAGTAGTGGGGTATCGTTGTGATGCTTGTCAGTGGAGGTGGGGAGGGAACCATCGTAATCGGGACAGTTTGGTGTGTCATTTTACTCGTAAGGAAATACATGCTAGTAGATGGAGGCTTGTTTTTGTTTTTGTTTTTGTTTTTTCCTCAGTGAGATGGGGATGGGTATTTAATTGTTTGGAATGTTTACACAAATTTGGGTTTTCAGTTTTTCGGTTCAACATTGTAGCCTTTTGATTCATTATCCCCCAATGCACTATTGACGAATTGTTGATAGGATGTTGACTATTTTTATTTTTATTTTTTTTCTTTCTTTGATTTAAAATGTTTTCCATAATGTGTGAAACGTGGCCACTACTGCTGAATCAGGGAGAGGGTTGAGCAGCTCTCTCTGGTCCAATTAGAGTGTCCGGTTCTCGGGATTCGCCATTTGATTGGCCATAAGCAGAACATCAGTTTCTGTCCCCTTCTGTTTATGATGCTTAACTCGGTAAACCCCGACCAATGGGGATGGGTTAAGCTGATGTCACTCAAAAGAAGGGGGCGGAGACTAATCTGTCTGGTTGAGACGTTTGGCTTTTTTTATCGTCTGTCAGGAATTCATCCATTCTAAGTCAATAAAGCAATCAGTTTCTCTAAGACGCCGCTGTTTTGTTTTGTTGTGTATGCATGAGTGTCTGTTTACTTGATTGTGTACAGATATTTGTAGTATGTTAATCCAAATGGTGCGTGCGTGCGTGCGTGCGTGCGTGCGTGCGTGCGTGCGTGCGTGCGTGCGTGTGCGTGTGCGTGTACACACAGCTGTAATGTATCCAACTGGGCTAAGGATGGCAGCAGAACATAGTGCCGTTCCAGTCTAGCGCACAGGGAGACGTGAACACTGACCACATTTACCAGCTCCACATCAGCTGGAGTACACTGAGTGCTTGTGAACTGAATACATAATAATAATATTAATACTTTCAACTTGTATAGTGCTTTTCTAGGTACCCAAAGAAGCTTTACGTAGGGTAAAGAAAAACAAACAATAAACAAAACACAAAAAGTGCAAACAAAACAAACAGAACATTTTAGTAAAAAAAAAGAAGTTCCACATCAGCTGGAGTATGAGTGCTTGTGAACTGAATACATAATAATAATATTAATACTTTCAACTTGTATAGTGCTTTTCTAGGTACCCAAAGAAGCTTTGCGTAGGGTAAAGAAAAACAAACAATAAACAAAACACAAAAAGTGCAAACAAAACAAACAGAACATTTTAGTAAAAAAAAAAGGAAAAAAAAGAAGTTCCACATCAGCTGGAGTATGAGTGCTTGTGAACTGAATACATAATAATAATAATATTAATACTTTCAACTTGTATAGCGCTTTTCTAGGTACCCAAAGAAGCTTTACGTAGGGTAAAGAAAAACAAACAATAAACAAAACACAAAAAGTGCAAACAAAACAAACAGAACATTTTAGTTAAAAAAAGGAAATCAGCTCGAGTATGAATGCTTGAAGAGGCACATCATCACAAGCTATTAGTCTGACATGACCTTCAATAGTGCTCTTCAACAAAGACGGCCAACAGCACAAATCTAGAGCCGTTTCTTCACGGGTTTGCATACACCGTGGCCTAATTCTCCTCATAATAATCTTTATTTTTTTAGAAGCACTTGGTTAAGGTTAACCCTCTATCCTGGCCAGCGCCCTTTTTGCCATGTTTAACTAACTAATGAGAAGTGTATTTGTCTCCCGATATCAGGATGTACTCCCCTGTTATGAAACGAGTCAGGACTAGGATGTGGGTTTTCATTTCATTTATATTTACATGGAAAGTACCTGGTGTGATGTATTACTTCCTTATGTACACTGTAAGAACAATGGTGCATGTGTTTCCCATGTAAACATTGCTCTTCAGTACTCCCATACATTCATATAGTTCACATAAAGATGGCTTGGTGTAGACGTATACCTACTATCAAGACTGAGCAGCGCCTGCATTCATTAAGCAGAACATCTGAAGCAGAACAGCGTTCTCTACGTTCAACTACATTGGGAACTGTAGAGTAGAGTGGTTCTCTGTGATTTATGACCCCATTCGCTGATCGTCAAGGCTTGTTCTGACAGAGTTGAGGTGAGCTGAACTCTGTTGTGTTGCGTGACGATGGCGTGACAGGGACTAAACCTGTGTGTTTGAGCGGCGCAGCGGTCCCTCGTTAGGGCCCCGCTGTGCAGAACCGGACCTCGCAAACACGCACCCGTGCCAGTGAGCTGTCAGCCGATAACCAGCTTTCCTTCTTCTCTCTCGGGCGCGCGGCCACGGGGGCCAAAACAAATCACTTCCCAGTGAGCCGGAGCCTTGTGCGGACACCCATTGTGCCTCACTAAAGCTGTGGAGAATGTCGGGGATATTCGGTTTGGCTTGAGCGCTTCCTCAAATCCAAAAATTCCCCACATAATTTGACACTAGGATTGTGAGAGAGAGAGTGAGGGAGAGAGAGAGAGAGAGAGAGGGAAAGGGTGAGAGAAGGTGAGAGGCTTTGAGTTTTCGTGAAATATTCTTCGACTCGGAGCAATCCTCACTCTTCGAAAAATTCCTCTCAGCAGCATTAGCTGTGATTGTTTTGCCTCAGCGTCTAATGAAAATGATAGGGCTGCATCAGTGGAGATGACGCACACACACACACACACACACACACGTTAAACACTCACATTAACAGAGATAAGTCCTGCGATGGAGGGGCCCTCACAGAGCTTTGCTGACGAGAGAGGAGAGGGGATCAAGGGATGGAACAGGAGAAGCTGAACAAACCCCTGAAGAAACCAGACTTCAGTATGCAAATAACCTCAACCACCCTCCATACACACCCCCGCCAGGCTTTCTTCCCCCTCTTAACCACTACACACACACACACACACACACACACACACACACACACACACACACACACACACACACACACACACACCCTCCTTGGCTTCTCAGTTGGTTGTTTTATCTCTTAACCACCCTCCACACATACTCTTGCAGGCTTCTCAGTCAGTAGATCCCCCTCTTAACCACTCTCCCCACACACACACACACACACACACACACATACACACACATATACACTTCATGGCATTCCAGTCAGTCATTACTCTTCTTGACCACTCCACACACAATCTCTCTCCTGACTTCTAAGTCAGTCATTCACTCTCTCATCCATGAGGCTCAGTGTGTCGTGTGTGTGTGTGTGTGTGTGTGTGCGTGCGTGCGTGCGTGTGTGTGTTGATGTGAGGATGGACACCTCCATGCAGGGGTGTACCAGTACCAAGGGAGGGCAAGGGGACATTGAAGGCCCCCATGCTGGGCAAGGCCCAGGTATTATAGAACAGAGATTGGCATATTTTATATTTTAGGGGGCTCATGATGTCAAGCGCCACCCTTGCAGCTGTGACAGAAGTAGCTCATCCCTCCCTCGTTCTCTCTCTCTCTCTATTGTTTTCTCTCTCTCTCTCTCTCTCTCTCTCTCTCTCTCTCTCTCTATTGCTTTCTCTCTCTCTCACTCTTTCCTCGTCTGTCTTGTGTACTTTCAGCCCCTGTAAGAGGCCTTCTGTCTCTGCCCTATGTGAAGCCCATGTGACTCTCCTCCTCTCTCTTGTACTTTTCAGTCCTGAGTCAGACAGATGGACTCAAGATGTGGTAAGACGCCCGTCTGCTAAACTGATTTGTGATGTTAGCCTACCTGTCCGTCTCACCGCAGGTGGTGGTCGCTGTGACACGGGCAGGGAAGGTTCTGGAATGTGCATACCTTTCTCCTCCCCCTCGTCTCCTCTCCTCTCCTCTCCTCTCCTCTCCTCTCTGTTTCACTGCCCTGCAGACAGGGCGAGTGCACTCAGGCGTAACACACGGAAGCGACTGGATAATGCTCCCTGGCTCCCGTCGTTCAGGGCCTCCCTTCCAGTCCGCCCCCTCTGTACACGTGTGTGCACTCCCAAGGATTTATGGAGGCTACAATGTGTCTCCTTCCTCTCTAGTCTTGATCTATCTTCTGTCTGTGTGTGTGTGTTTTCTGACATTTTCTGTAAATCTATGATGTGGGGGTGGTGGTTTCATGTCATCTCACTGTCTCCACAGAATACCTCCCCGAAAGCAATCCTGTCACGGCCTTCAGCGAATCCCTTTGCCCTATTTCTCCTGTCTTGTTCTCTCACCTTTCCTTTGTCCTACCTCATCCTATTTTCCGACGTCCTTGTTCTCCATTTTTCCTTTGTTTTTCTTTTTTTTTTCCCTTCCCCGCTGGCCCAGTAATTGGACAGTGATTGATACACTCCTGGCGCATTTGTAATGTAAAACACATTGTGTTTATCTTTCCCTCTCCAGCTCCCTGTCTGCTCTCTAATGCTCGCTGGTTTCCATTAGTGGAGGGAGAAACTCCTAATTGCACACATGGCTCTTTCCCTCAACTCTCCTCCTCCTCCCCATACTATGTTCTACAATTCTCATGTTTCTCTCTCTCTCTCTCTCTCTCTCTCCTTTTCTCTCTCTTCCTCTCCGTTTCTCTGTCAGTCTCTATCTCTCATTCTCATTCTTTCTTTCTTTCTGTCCACCTCCTCGCTGTCCTTTCTGAAATTTTTGTTCTGTTACATAATCTATGTTGGCTGGCTATGTAATCTCTGAGGAGAAATACTCAAACAGTCCCTGCTTCACTTCTCTCTCCACTGACCCTCATGCCACTCCACTCTGCTATCCAGACTAACGGACTCATGTGACACTGGATAACCAGGCCATGCTAGGCTATGCTATGCTATGCTATGCTATGCTATGCTATGCTATGCTATGCTATGCTACGCTATGCCATGCTAAGCTATGCCACTCCACTCTGCTATTTAGACTAACGGACTCATGTGACACTGTATAACCAGGCCATGCTATGCTATAATATACCCATCGACCCCCCCCCCCCCTCTCCCATCTACCAGTATTAGCCAATTTTAGTCTTGGGTTTGTGCCACTCCCCAATGGTCTGCCACCCATCTTTGGGAAAGTACACACGTTTAGCACATAGGCTAGCTATTGGTTCTGAGGCTACACGGCCCTGATTAAGCAAGCCATTTCATTCACAATCCATCCCAAACAATGCTAACCTTACCCTCTCTTGCCTTATTACAGTCCGCACACAAACAGTGTGGCTGCTAGTGTAACGAAGTTAAAAATGTATTATTTAGTTTGCATTTTATTTAATGAAATGTAACCACATTCTGATTTGATTATGTCTTTCTTTTCTATCTTGTATATATTAAATGTTGATTATTGAACACACTGAGTACTAACCTGTACTGTCCCTTTAAGAGATTTGGTTTAGTCTGTAGGTAACCCCGTTTAGTCTTCAGTCAACGGTTCCTGAATTGAAGAGAGCAGGCTAATGTCTAGCATATGGGATAACTACATGTTATGTGTGTGTACAGGTATGTTTGAATTCAGTGTATGTTATGTATTGTTTCCTCTATTGTTGTTCTAATGTGTGAAGAGTTTATGCTATATTTTATGTGCTTTCACATGAGGTTTATTCTTGTAAGAGCTTCAGTCAACGGTTCCTGAATTGAAGAGAGCAGGCTAATGTCTAGCATATGGGATAACTACATGTTATGTGTGTGTACAGGAATAAATGAGTAAAAACAAGAAAAGAACACAACGCAGAAGGACCCGTTACACTAGCTACGATGTTGCTGTGATGTGGAGCCCGTATGGCCCACGTGCCACTAGTTAACGGGGCCATGCCATACCAAGACAGGCTACGCCATGCTACCACACCCTACCTATCAGTACTGCCCAATTTCAGTCATGGAATGACAGGCGCCCTGGTCTTTGGAAGGACACACCCAGCCGACACAAGCTGTGACAGTAACCCCAAGGGAGGAGTGAATCACCGCTGCTGTCATCAAAAAAACATGAGCCGCCAGAGAGGACTGATGGATGGGAGTTTAGAAAGTTGCTCTCGGAATGATGAGCCCAGGAAGAAGCGCATGTCGTGTCTCATGTACTTAGCTGATGCCGCTGTGGAAAGAGGACAGTCAGGGGGATTAGGTGCATCTGGAAAACATCAAGATACTCAAGTCTAGAGCTTCGTTTGTGTGTGCATGTATGTGTGTTTATGTGTACATACTTTTTAGCGTGTGTGTGTGTGTGTGTGTGTGTGTGTGTGTGAAGTGACTGCTGTACTGAAGGTGTGTATGGATGAGGACCACTGAATGGCTCTGATGTAACTGTTTTCTCTACGCCGGCGTCCTCTAAAAATACCCTCGACAGCTGTTCGCACAAGTTTGTTCCTGTACAAGGAACCTGTGAGCATAGCTGTACTCATAAAGATTCCACCACTTTATGAGGATATGAAAGGCTTTCATCTCCCTGGTTGGTGTGCGTGTGCGTGCGTGCATGTGCGTTTGTGTGTGTGTGTCTGCGCGTGTGTCTGCGTGCGTGTGTGTGTGTGTGTGTGTGTGTGTGTTTGTGTGTCTGCACGTGAGTGCAGGAGTGGGGCTCTCTTCTCTCCCATAAGGCGCTGAGATTCCCCTTAGCCCCCCCATGCAGACATGTCCACATAAGACCTGACCCAAGTGGCACTGCCAGCCTGCCTGGTCCGTCTACACGGCGGTTGGGCGGTGGAATTCCCCAGCTCAGCTGAGGAGGATGAGGAGGATGAGGAGGATGAGAGCGCCCTTGTGGATGAAGATGGGTCGGCGGCGGCACACCAACTCTTGTAGCACTACTCCAGAAACACCTGGTCTGGATCTGTGTGTTTTGGTCAACAGCACAAGTCCTCCTCAAGCCAGCATACACTGAAGGGAGGCCGGGTTAGAGGCACATCATAACACATCATAACACCACAATAAAAAAACAAAAAAGCCAAAAGAAAATCACACGTCTACCGGCCCCGTGGACACCTTCCTCTGCCCAGCTCCTTATACAGTCATGGTGCGAGCAGAAAGCTTTTGGTCCCGAGGCTGGGAAAGAGATCACTGGGTGACTGCTGTTGTAGTCAGGGCGGAGATAGCGGATCAAGCCCTCAGCATGAGTTGGGTCAGTCAATCTAAACACTTCCATTATCCCAGTACTATTGCCCCTAACCCCCCCCCACGCACACACACATACACACACACACCCACCAACTCACACACACACACATACTTCCCCAAATACTCCCGCACCCTCAGCCAGCTTCCCCTTTCCAAACCCAGATAGCAGCCTAGTCTGGGGAGAACCCAACCGGGACCCGGTGGGCCGGTGCCAGGGCCGGGCCCGATGTGGCTCCGGTTCAGCTGTGGTCTGGCAGCGCAGACAGCTAAATCCCCAAACAGACACCAGTGGGCCTTCCTTCTGTACCCTGGAAATCCATATCTAATGCGAGCCGTTTCTGTGCGCCATTGTTTCATAAGCCCTCTGCAACAACAGAGCACTGTTCACACGCCAATACGGCCACTCGGAACGAGGGGAGAGAGAGAGAGAGAGAGAGAGAGAGAGAGAGAAACACAGACAGAGATGTGAAAGAGAGAGAGAGAGAGAGAGAGAGAGAGAGAGAAACACAGACAGAGATGTGAAAGAGAGAGAGAGAGAGAGAGAGAGAGAGAGAAACACAGACAGAGATGTGAAAGAGAGAGAGAGAGAGAGAAACAGAGATGTGAAAGAGAGAGAGAGAAACAGAGCTGTGAAAGAGAGAGAGAGAGAGAGAGAATGTGACTGGAGGCAGGGAGAGAGACAGAACAGACGTGCATACAGTGAAAGCGTACAGAAAGCAGGCGAAAGCTGCGTGGCGAATCTGCATCGTTCATTAGTCTGGGCCGGCTCTACTTGTTTGTGAGCGGTTGCTGCGCAGCACACAAGGCCAAATGACGAGACAAATATGTAACTTTTGCTTTGGTCTGTGGTGCCTCAGAGCAATATTTTACCTTAATATTTCCTCCCACACACACACACACACACACACACACACACACACACACACACACACATGGGAAAGGCATCAGCAGAGCCCCAGAAACCAAACTGATGGTGAACTTTTCAAAATAGATGTTTATTACATGATCTACACAGAGTAAGTGTGTATTTTGTACTAAAAAATAGGCTTGAATGACACAAAATAAGGCTATGCAGACATCAGAGCTTTCCCCCCATCCAATGCGTATACATCTCGAGGAACATAACTACACAGGTTATCATCCAATGCGTATACATCTCGAGGAACAGAACTACACAGGTTATCATCCAATGCTTATACGTCTCGAGGAACAGAACTACACAGGTTATCATTGCACTGGGTGAGCTTGTACTACCACTAGGTACAGGTGCCTTGAAGATGACAAATAGCTATGATTTTGAACAACACACCAATCAAGGCTTTGTGTATTATCGGTATATGAGAATATTGCTTCATTTGTTGATATAGGTTGTTTAAGAAATGAGATCATGGAAGGGAGGGAATAGGCCCTGTGGGATTGATCATAAAACACTGAACATGCTCGACCCTTTGTTAATGTGAAAGGTGTAACAAGTAGCTATGTAGTCAAAAGATAAATGTCCTTTTAGACCTACGGCTATGATGTCATTAAAAGGAATGTTTCTCAGTACTCCTCTACAATCTAAAAAGTTTGTTTGCATTTCGCTTCTTTTTGTAAACAATAGTTTTTCGTTTACATTTGTTTTACAATTTGTCTCCTGGTTCTTTTTTTGGTCAGGAGAATGTAAACACAAAAGGAAAAAAAATACCCGAAACACAGAAATAAATGGGTGAGAAAACATTTCAATCGTACAAAATTGTCCTATGATTATTGTCGCTTTGCAACAAGAACTACATGTTTCACCTTGAAGTACCAGACGGAGGGCCCTTGTAAGCGGGAGTTCATAACTTGGAAACCAAACGTGTGCAGGCACTTTAATGGTACAGTATGTTCTTATCGTTCTCATCATCCAAACGGATCTTTCTGTATTTTATCTCTCTTTCATACTGACATGCAAGAAAATCTCTCTTTTTTTTCTACAAAGTCTGCTCAGAGTCTGTTCCCTTGAATGTATCGTCAAATGGCAGAACATGTTCGACGTCATGGTCCCAAGATTCTGACTGATTTATGCGCACAGAACTATGACCTCCTCGGATATTACAGACATGAAAGTTGTACACTGGAGGTAGAGTTGAAACATCTGTTAGAAGCATTGGAACACTCCCGAATGGTGAACCGCTTTACCGAAGAGCGAACATTCCATGGTTCGTGTTATCATTCGCTGCATTTGATTCTTTCACAACATTCAGCCTCAGAGTTGTGCTGTTTTTTGTACATACGTATTAAATAAAAAATCGTTTTCAAAATCAGTGGTGAAGAAAGTCTAAGCCATCTTTTTTTTTTTTTTCCTTACTTGGTTTGCACGTTGCTGGAGCTGTCAACAACGTCTGCAATGATATTTCTAGAGGTTGACACAAGGCCACCAGCACAACTGGTCATAGTTTCCTCAAAGTCTTTTATCATTGCTACACACTGTCTGCCTCTCTAAGTGCTCACGGCATTCCCGTAACTGATGAACCTTCTTCTGAACTCCAGTTTGGAAACGGAGCCACAAGCTTTTAGCCCAGTATGGGTGAACCTTTAAGAAATAATAAAATAAAATAAATATTCTCTTGATTTATAGTTTTGAATGTCATCGAAGAGGTAAACTGCCCTGCTGCACCGTTCCCACGTTAAATAAATATTAGCTTTTTTGCCTGTGCATACTGTTACACATCAATATGTGCATTATTTACCCTTCCTCCCAGCTGGGACCAGATGCTACGGTAAGATAAGACATATCAGTTACGCTAAGATGGTTGTTAATTCCACTACAGGCACCTGGTACGCTTAGCAATGCCGCACTTTTCTGGTCAGGAAATTGATTAACCAGTTTGAAGTTGGCAAGTGCACAGAGTAGAGTGAGTGAGTGAGTAAGTCCTCATCTCATTGGCCCAGAGTGGACTCCAGTGAGTAAGTCCTCATCTCATTGGCCCAGAGTAGAGTGAGTGAGTGAGTAAGTCCTCATCTCATTGGCTCAGAGTAGACTCCAGTGAGTAAGTCCTCATCTCATTGGCCCAGAGTGAGTAAGTCCTCATCTCATTGGCCCAGAGTAGACTCCAGTGAGTAAGTCCTCATCTCATTGGCCCAGAGTGGACTCCAGTGAGTAAGTCCTCATCTCATTGGCTCAGAGTAGACTCCAGTGAGTAAGTCCTCATCTCATTGGCCCAGAGTAGACTCCAGTGAGTAAGTCCTCATCTCATTGGCCCAGAGTGGACTCCAGTGAGTAAGTCCTCATCTCATTGGCCCAGAGTGGACTCCAGTGAGTAAGTCCTCATCTCATTGGCCCAGAGTGGACTCCAGTGAGTAAGTCCTCATCTCATTGGCCCAGAGTAGACTCCAGTGAGTAAGTCCTCATCTCATTGGCCCAGAGTAGACTCCAGTGAGTAAGTCCTCATCTCATTGGCTCATGTTCGTGTTCATGTTTGATGCACTGGCACCTTCTCGGAGCCGTGTGAAAAAAAACTTCAAAAATCAAAGGGAGCCATTCCCAATTAGATCCAGTCACATTCACCCTGGAATTTCCACAACATTCCTGCTTCAGTGATTACATTCACATGTTAGCTTTCCGTGACATGCTCGACATTCCGGTGCCTCACAGAATTGAAGATAGAACGGAACAGAAGTTTTTCCGTCTTGCATTATACTGCCTCATGTGATGTAGTTCTTGTACGTATATAGAAAAACTGCAGTCTGTAGGAACTATGAACCATGAAGGTGGCAGAGTAGTAGTTGTCCTCCTTAAGCCTCGGGTTGATGCTGACCCTGTCAGATGATCAGTGTTGTGTCTGCTTGTGTTGTCTCAGTAGATTTGGCTTTAGGTAGTGGTCATGTATCTCATACTCATTGTGTACCTGTTCTCCTTGGCATGTCACAGAGGTGAGAAAGATGCAATATGTCTCTGAGTGTGTGTGTGTGTGTGTGTGTGTTGAAAAGTCTTGACAGACAAACTGTGTGTGTCCTAGGCTGTTCAACAGCTTTTAATGATGCTGCCACGCCCAACCATGTGTGTGCATGTATGTGTGTGTGTGTGTGTGTGTGTGTGTGTGTGTGTGTGTGTGTGTGCCATGCCCATGTATGTGTGTGTATACATGTGTGTGTGTGTGTGTGTGTGTGTATGTGTGTGTGCCATGCCTATGCACCAGCCCAACTGAGCGTGCTGCTGTGAGAGTGCCTGCACTGTAGTCTGTGCTAGAGACGTCCACAGCTGCAGTGTTCTCCCAGCGGTGTTCTCCAGCGGTGTTCTTCCTGCGGTGTTCTCCAGCGGTGTTCTCCTGCGGTGTTCTCCCTGACAAGTGCTGAAAGGCAGCCACTGTGATCCATCAGCGTGGGGCACTCCACACCATTTGTGTGTGTGTGTGTGTGTGTGTGTGTGTGTGTGTGTGTATGAATGTGTTTATATCTGTGTGTATGAATGTGTGTAATATGTGTGTGTATGAATGTGTTTATATCTGTGTGTATGAATGTGTTTATATCTGTGTGTATGAATGTGTGTAATATGTGTGTGTATGAATGTGTGTAACATGTGTGTGTAT
>NC_045155.1:950476-957976 GCF_900700415.2 Clupea harengus
GTCATCCTCACCGTCTTGGACATCGCCTTGGAGATGCCCAGTGGAGGGGGCAGCGACGGGGGCGGCAGCGGGGGGTAGCCTGAGGGTAGGGCGAAGGGCACCGGGTCGGGCAGGACGTCCGGCCAGAGGTCAGAAGAGCTGGCGGGGTTAGACGTGTGCCCAGCGTGAGGGGTGGCGGGTCTGGGGTGGGGGAAGGCGGTGGTGGCGGAGGAGGAGGGGACGTGAGGTGGAGTTGAAAGGGCAGGGTCGGGTAGAGAGCTGGGGTCGTCTACGTCTGGTTGGAAGTGGGGGTGGGGGGTCTCGTTGTCGACGTAATTGCTGTAAAGAGGGACAGGGGGCACGGTGCAGTTGGCAACCGACTGGGGGTCGTAAGAGTTCCGAGGGTCCACGGTAGGTGGAGGGGGGCGAGAGAGGCTGAAGCTGGGGTGTGAAGAGTGGCTGCCGTGCCGCTCTCCTCCTCCTCCTCCTCCTCCTCCTCCTCTGACCCTGTGTGGGAAGTGGAAGAGCACAGAGTTCCTCTTGAACTCAGCCGACACCACGCGTTCCGACTTCAGATAGATGTTATCGTGGATCTCCCTGAAGATACGGACCTGGGGATAGATAGGGGAAAGAGATCGTTGGAAAGGATTCGATCATTAACGATCACGATTATTGATTAAGCCTCCTGCCATGCTTGACTGTCTTATGGATTTAGGAGACTTTCCATCCCTGGCTCTCTGGGTCTTAGACTTTCTACAAAACAGAGTCCTAAAATCAATAATATAGTAAGTCAAATAATAGTATAAAGTAGCAGTTAATAGTTCAAATCAATAATATAGTAAGTAAAATAATAGTATAAAGTAGCAGTTAATAGTTCAAATCAATAATATAGTGAGTAAAATAATAGTATAAAGTAGCAGTTAATAGTAGTTAAAATCAATAAGAGATTCTCTAACCCTCTTAACATCAGGGCGGGTGCTACACAAAGTGCCCTCAGCTGTACTCACTGTGTGTATATACCGGTACACACACACACACACACACACACACACACACACACACACACACACACACACACACACCAATGACTATGTTTCAGCTATACTCACTGTGTGTATATACCGGTACACACACACACACACACACACACACACACACACACACCAATGACTATGTTTCAGCTATACTCACTGTGTGTATATACACACCAATGACTGTGTTTCAGCTATACTCACTACACACACACCAATGACTGTGTTTCTAACCACAGCACAGCTATACACACTGTGTGTATATACACACCAATGACTGTGTTTCTGCTATACTCACTGTGTGTGTGTGTGTACACACACCAATGCCTGTGTTTCTTACCACGGCACAGTCAAAAACAGGCAGAGAGAGAGAGAGATAGAGAGTGTGACATTTAAAACATGTTACTTTTTGAAGAGCTCTTAAACGCCAACTCCAGCCCCCATGGTAAGCTGGTGAGCCAAATAGGCAGGACAGCAGAGCATACAATGACTGTGTGTGTGTGTGTGTGTGTGTGTGTGTGTGTGTGTGTGTGTGTGTGTCTGTGTGTGTGTGTGTGTGTGTGTGTGTGTGTGTGCAGGACAGCAGAGCATAGCCGCCGCGATGTGAGCAGGGCTTCTTTGAGAGAAATGAGGGCAGCTCCGCTCAGCTCAGCTCAGCATAGCCCACTTTAGGCATCGGAGCCTGGCATGGAGGCAAGAGGTGCCTCCCTAACTCCCCCTGGAGCTACGATGGCTCTGTCACATGCAGATTATTTAAGGACTCCGGGTCGAAAGGGGGAGGGGGGTCAATTCACCCCTGTCTCTTTTCGAGGGAGTCTGTGAGAGATGGAAAAAAAAAGAGAGGGAGAGAGGGAGAGAGAGAGAGAGAGGGAGATAGGGAGAGAGAGAGAGAGAGAAAGAGAGAGAGAGAGAGAAGAGAGAGAGAGGAGAGAGGGAGAGAGAGAGAGAGAGAAGAGAGAGGGAGAGAGAGAGAGACAGAGAGAGAGAGAGAGAGAGAGAGAGAGAGAGAGAGAAAGAGAGCGGTCCAAACCTGGCATACGGTGATGATGCACGCTGGGAGGATGAACACGGCGATGGTCATCCAGGTGACGTAGGCCTTGAGTCCCCACGGCTCGGCGAAGTTGCCCCAGCAGTCGTACTTGCCCGGGGCCACCTCAGACTGTGAGAAGATGAACACCTGACGGGGAGGAAGAGAGGTCGGAGAAGAAGAAAGAAGGCCGCCGTGAGACAATAAGGAAGTGCAGAAAAGGGCAAAGCGCGGCCGTCACTGCCATATGACACACACCAAACCCCAGAAGAGGAAAAAAAAACGCTCCTCTTTTCGGCTGAAAGGGCGGCTTTGATTGGAATCATATGCCTCTGTCTGTGTGCAGACCAGGCATCTCTCTGGTGAGTGTGTGTGTGTGTGTGTGAGTGTGTGTGTGTGTGTGTGTGTGTGTGTGTGTGTGTGTGTGTGTGTGTGTGTGTTAGTGTGGCTGTGATCTCGGAATGGGTCCCGCCGTCGCCACGGTGCAGACGCCGCTCGGGGCTCCAGGCTGCCTGCCAGGTGGCAACGGTCCACCACCACCCTACTCTCCAACAGAGAGCTCCTCCATCAAGGTTTATGGTGTGTGTGTGTGTGTGTACTGGTCTTTTGTGATGTATACACATTTTACATTGTTTTATGCGTTAAACACACACACACACACACCCACACACACACACACACACACACACACACACACACACGCGCGCGCATAAAACAATGTAAAATGTGTATACATCACAAAAGACCAGTCAGCAACTAAGGTACATTTAAAGTACTGCCTTGTGGACAGGAGAGGGCATCAATTATGACTCTGGTTAACTGGAGGTGGGGTCACATTGGGGTCACCAAGGAGGGGTGTTATTATCGAATAATGTGGACCCATATAAGGGGTGGCTTGTAAACACAAATAACATATTGACAAACACCCAGTTTTCTTAGAATATATATTTACTCATTTAGCAGACGCTTTTATCTAAAGCGACTTACAAGGATGTATACACATTTTACATTTACACTGATGGCACACTGCACATCAGGAGCAATTAGGGGTTCAGTGTCTTGCTCAAGGACGCTTCGACAGGGAATCGAACTAGCAACCTTCTGATTACTAGACGACTTCTCTACCTCCTGTACCACTGTCGCCCACATATGTACACATTGTAGTTTAATGTCTCGTCCAGGGCTAAGATTATACATGTTGCTATGGGAGACTGCCGCCTTACCTGGGGCAGGCTGAGCACGAGGGAGAGCCCCCACGCCACCATGATGGGAGTGTTCCAGCGGGAGGGCGCACCACCACGGTACGCCTGCAGAGGGCAGCAGATGGCGTAGTGCCTGTCCATGGTCATAGCGACAATCATGTAGGAAGAGGCGAACATGCCCACGATCTGGAGGTACTTAACGAAGCGGCACAGGGCGTCCGGGCCCTGGAAGCGCTCTGTGATGTCCCACACCAGCTGGGGCAGGACCTGGAGGGGGGGGGGGGGGGCGGGGTTGGAGAGGAGAAGGTGTTGGTTAGAGTTGGGGGGGGGGGGGGTGGTGGTTTGGGGCAGTTGAGAGGGGGGGGGGGGCAGGCGTGAGATAGTTTGAGAGAGCACAAGAATCAGCATCTAAGAGGCCAGCTGCTGTGCCTGGGTGTTATGAGTTGTGGGACATTTGGTGCGTGAGATGCCAGAGGAATCATTTCATTACGTGCAATTTTTTTTATCTGATTCAGCCATTTTGGATCCAAGATATGGCGATGCCAGACCGCCAGAAGTTTCACTTCATCTCATTTAGTTTAATTTTTATTTCATTTAGTAATCTCTTCTGACGTACAGGGAGCACATTAGACAATGAACAACATTTGACAAAAGCTTATTTCACTGCTGCGTTTACTCCCAGGACACTGAACTGGGATTAGATTATAAATGTGACACAGAACATGGGGAGAAGGTCGACATGAGTAAGACAATAAAAATAGAACGAGAACGCGTGACGCAGACATTGTTTAACCGGCTTAACAACAGCAACCGATCTAGTGATCAGAGGTGGGTAGAGTAAGCAAAAGCTGTGTGTGTGTGTGTGTGTGTGTGTGTGTGTGTGTGTGGTGTGTGTGTGTGTGTGTGTGTCTGTGTGCGTGTGCGTGTGCGTGTGTGTGTGTGTGTCTGTGTGCGTGTGCATGTGTCTGTGTGTGTGTGTGTGTGTGTGTGTGCGTGTTCGTGTGTGTGTGTGTGTGTGTGTGTGTCTCCATGCACCCAGTGTTTCCTGAAGTCAGCTCTCTGTGACGACTCACCTGGAAGAAGGCCACCACTAGGTCCGCCACGCACAGGTTGATCATGAACAGGTGCATGGGCGCGTGGGGCTTCCTCTTCCGCAGCAGCACCCACAGGACGAAGCCGTTCCCCAGGGTGGTGAGGGCGAGGACCAGCCCCAGCACCCCGATCTCCGCCCGGGCCAGAGCCAGGTCCCGCACCCTCGGCGGGGCCACGGGCTGGAGAGTGGGCCTCTCCGTGCTCCAGGTGCCGTTGTCCTGGGACACCAGCCAGAAGAAGGCCCCGCCGCCCACGTAGCTGCTGCTCAGGTTGGTGTGGTCCTGGAAGAGGGGGTCGGACAGGGGGTCGCCACCCGGGCCTCCGGGCCCGCCGCCGTCTGCCACCCCCGCGGCGGTGAGATTGGATCGACCCAAAACCATTTCCCAAGAGGAGTCCGGAGCGAGGCAGTGGCCTGGAAGACAAAGGCGCGTGGGGGATGAGCAAGCAGGAAAAGAAAAGACAGGTTCAGTCCAAAAACGCCCACAGCACAGCACTGCACTGTTCTTGGCCAAACTCAGTCGAGGACTAGAGCAGGACTGGCCCCTTGTGTTTGTCCCTACTCTGATAAGGAACCGGTAAAGTTTATCTCCTCCATCGTAAAGACTCTTAAATATTTGCCTACTTTTGGCTTGCGGTTGTAACTTATCTTGCAAAGACGGCTGTTTTTCCTAATAAAATTGGCATTAGTGGGATTCTGTGTTTCCTCAACCAAACTGTAAATGAATTAGCTCTCTGATCTGCTCTCAACCATTTTCTGGAGTTCTCTGAGATCAAAAAGCATCTTACACAGCATTTGGTCAAGCATGTGCATGCCTGTGTGTGTGTGTGTGTGTGTGTGTGTGTGTGTGTGTGTGTATGTTCCTGTGTGCCGGTGTGCGTGTGTGCGTGTGTGCGTGTGTGCCTGTGACTGTTATACAATGAACAGGACAGAGTGTCTGTAAATATGTACGTGATGAGAATCCCTTGGTATCCCGTGGCTATTTTCACGTAGCTTATCTTCGCACGTCAGCGCTGTTGACACGCCGTCTGTCCTACTGTGTCTGTCCCCCTCACTGTAAAGGGCTCCTGTCCGGTTCCTGTCTATCTCATGCTCTTTCTTATGCGGTGATCTAACGCCATACTCATCTCTTTCTTTCCTTTTCCATTGTCACTCTCACTGGCCCCTCTTGACTCTCTCTCGTGCTGCCCAGCCTTGCCTGCATTCCCAGTTTCTGCCCTGTCACCCCCGTCTTTCCTTTCTTGAATCCATCGCTTTTCCTCTGTTGACGTGCTCTTCCTTTCCCCTCTCATCTTGAGCCTTCCTAGCTAATGTCTTCACGAGACCGCTCTGCTTACTTTTTTTTCTTTCTCTCTCTCTCTCAGCTCAGACAAACACACAGTGTTGACTTTATAAACCAAAGTGAAAATCTCGGAATGACCCCCTTGGGAACATTGTGGCAGCCAAGGGCTCTGGTTCCGTGAATTAGGGAGACGGAGATATGAGGGAATGTTGTACGGGGGGGCGAGGGGGGGGTCCTTACCCTGGAGGACAGAGGGGTGGAATGGGATGAGTCAGGGAAAGGGTGTGTGTGTGTGTGTGGGGGGGGGGGGCAGACGAGGAAGGAGAGAGCGAGGTCAGAGGTTAGAGGAAGGAAGGGTGTGGAGTTTGGAAGAGGACTAGAGAAAGAGGGGACGTGTGTGTGTGTGGAGAGGTGGGTTGGGGGGAAGGAGAAGGAGGAGTGATGGCCAAGGGACGGCAGTAGAGAATGAAAGGGTGTGTGTGTGTGTGGGGGGGGGACGGCAGTAGAGAATGAAAGGGTGTGTGTGTGTGTGTGTGTGTGTGTGTGTGTGTGTGTGTGTGTGTGTGTGTGTGTGTTGTGTGTGTGTGTTGTGTGTGTGTGTGTGTGTGTGTGGGGGGGGAGTAGAGAATGAAATGTGTTTGTTACTTCACAGAGCTGAGGGGAAACACTTCACCTCATGAGGGCTCTGGCAAAATGATGATTTGATTTTCTTCAGTTCCAGCAACAACAAAAAAAATGTGTATTTTATACATATAATATTTAGTATTCATTTTAGTCATATATATTTTATATATATATAACTGAATGCACAATAAACGATAATGGCAAACATGCTCTGTTCTTTATTCATTGTTAATAGACATTAACTTGTCTTGACTTGTTTTCAACAGAGTTTTATTTTTGACAATAAAAACTACTTAACAAAAACCACCATATAAATGTTTGATACTTTTCTGAATGACAGCATGCAGCGTTGGGTGTGGAGAGGTGTTTTTACTCTCGGCAGCAACAGCTGCACATTTCGGCTCATTTCCAGCACCAATAATCATTCCGTTTCCTGTGGGACCAAAACGATAAAGCCGTGAAGTCGCTCTTGTGTATTTGTGTTTGTCTTTATGATTGAGGGCCACCTCTGTGTTTGTGCTTCGCCTGCTCTGTTTGTTCCGGTGTTTATTAGTCCGTGTGAGTTGGAGTTGTGTACCCTGCCCTGTGTTGCTTTGTTCTGTATATATATTACATAGGACAAGAGGAAAACACGTGACTGCCAGAATCATTTGTATCCAAATTCTCTCCATCGTTACGTCGCCAAATCTGTTATGAACCATGACCTCCCCCCATCACTCACGGTAACATCATTCATTATCAGCACACAGAAACCACTGTGCACTCTTTCATTTGTTTCTCGCTTTCACGGGCATCACTGTATCCCCCTATCATTCGTTCTGTCTCTTTGCACATGGCTCCTACAGCAGCAGATCATGGTAGTGTGTGTGTGTGTGTGTGTGTGTGTGTGTGTGTGTGTGTGTGTGTATGTGTGTGTATATATGTGTATGTGTGTGTGTGTGTGTTGTGTGTGTGTGTGTGTGTGTGTGTGTATGTGTGTGTGTGTGTGTAAGTGTGTGTAAGTGTGTGTATGTGTGTGTGTGTGTGTGTGTGTGTGTATGTGTGTGTGTGTGTGTGTATGTGTGAGTGGTGTGTATGTTGTGTGTAAGTTGTGTGTATGTGTGTGTGTGTGTGTGTGTATATATATGTGTGAGTGTGTGTGTATGTGTGTGTGTGTGTGTGTGTGTGTAAGTGTGTGTATGTGTGTGTGTGTGTGTGTTGTGTTATATATGTGTGAGTGTGTGTGTATGTGTGTGTGTGTGTTGTGTAGTTGTGTATGTGTGTGT
>NC_045155.1:965476-967976 GCF_900700415.2 Clupea harengus
AAAAAAAAGGCAAGTCCACACCGGAGCACGGTATTCCAGGCACTCAAAGAGTCATCAATCGGAGGAAAATGGAAAGTTAAGGTTAAAAAAAGCCTTTATCACAGCGTGGCTAGATTTTTAGATCAGTAAACAACAAATCACAAATCAACAAACCAGTAAACAACAACAACCACGCAAAAAAAAAAACAAACCCGGAACAGACCTGGGCCGAATCAGGGGCCCGGTTCTGGCCCCGGAGTCGATGTTTATCTGGGTCAGCGTCCCTCACTCTCCCAACCTGCCTCTTCAGCTGCTCCCGCTTCCTCCCCTCCCCTAGTCAGCTGTCCTCGGAGTTTATTTTCTCATCAGGACTCCTCTCTGAATTAGTCTGACATCTGTGTTTGCCTTCCGTCAGTGTTTGACAGCCTGCCTGCATGTAAGCGGTAACACCATCCTTCCCGGAGCTGCGGTCGGCGGCGCTTTCTACCTCTGGAAACGTTTTCAGATGGTCCTCATGAGTATTGCTAACTTTGGCGTGTCACCGCGGCACCTGGTCGGGTTTGATCTGTGAACCGTAACCACACACACACACACACACACACACACACACACACACACACACGTTCATAGTTTGGTGTGTATGTGTGTGTCCGTATCTGTGTGAGAGACAGCAGCGATGAAGAGTGTGAGTGTGTGTGTGCATGGGTGGGTGGGTGTGAGTGTGTGTGAGTGTGTGTGTATATCAGTGTGTAAAAAAGAGCACTAAAGCCGGAGTGTGTGTGTGTGGTGTGTGTGTGTCCATACATATCTGTGACAGAGAAACCAGGGAGAGGGTGTGTGCGCGTGCGTGCAAGTGTTGTGTGTGTGTGTGTGTGTGTGTGTTGCGTGTGCGTGTGCGTGTGCGTGTGCGTGTGTGTGTGTGTGTGTGTGAAAGAAAGAGTGTATGTTCAAATGTGGAATTCTGTGTGTCAATACATCAGAATTAATCGTGTGGAGAACATTGTAAAGTACACCACACACACACACACACACACACACACACACACACACACACACTTGCACTCCTAGCTGCAAATGAGCCCATTTACACGATGTAATGGACATAACATACCTCTTTATAAAACAACCGCTCTTGTGCAAACAAGCTCCTTCTGACTATTTGTGAGGGATTACAACATCTAGAACCATCTCTCTCTATCTCTCAATGCACACCCCTCCCTGAACTATAAAAACAACTTTTTCTTCAAGGGACTAACCAAACACTGCCATACACTGATGTTTACTGTCCTTGAGTCCATTCCACACGCCAACAAGGGCATGCAGAGGAACTCGTCCGAGCCTGAACTTTGGATCCGTCGGAAATTCTCGTTAGAACACGAGGGGTAACGGTTGTCTCCCATACAGCCAACCCTGTGGATTAATTTCCCAGTCTAGAGACTTTTCATACACAGATGGCTTTTATAATCTCCCCTGGTTAGTGCAGCATAACGAGGGCAATGGTCTCTCTTTTAAAAAATAATTGTATACAACGTTGAACTCAATGCAGCGGAATTCTTGAAATTCTATATTCCACTATTTGATTTGGCTTAATTGGATTTAATTTCGTTGGAGTCATCTTTTTTTTTTAAAGTAACTGTGTCTTTGTGACTTTGTATGTTTGTTTGTGAAGGCCACACCACTAATGAATTTCAATGAAGCACATTCCCACCTGTCTTAACTCAGCCCAGTGAGTCAGGCTTGCTTGTGCTGGGGCTGGGGCTGCTGAGTGGGCGAACACAGGGTGTTGCTCTTTGCCTTCTTCTCTCACACGAGAGTGGACTTTGAAACCCCATCAGCATTCTGTGGGGCACACCTACAGCCTTTAAAAAGGTGAGAGAGTCCTACACTAACTCTTCCGTCGACATTTGCGCTCATTTTAAGCTTTCACGGTCTACACCACCACGGTACAACCTCTAGGTTGTCACTGACCTAAATTAATCATCAACCAAGCTTGCTCGAAACCGAGGCGTCTTCAAAAATAAACCATGTAAAGCAGTAGAACAAGATTACGGGTGGTATTAATATGATGCTAATTATTTCCTGGTCAACATAGCTTCCAATCAGCTTTGGAGGGAAATGCCATTATGGAAACAAACTCACGATCTGCTTGTGCTTCAGGCAACGATTATTCACATCATACACACGCTGTCCTTTCTCAAAACCGCACAACCACGACATGACTCAAAAGATTGTGATGCATGCCATACCTGTTCTACAGCTATCAGTGAATGGGTGAAGACTTAGGCAGGTTCTTCTTCTAAATATTTTCATAACTGCCAACACATTTATTAATGTGTGCACATTTAATTACGCTGAATGAACTCGTTTGGGCATTAGGAATTCTATCTGGAAAACCCGCCGAGGTGAAGACAAATTGGGGCAATGTTTAAATTTAAAATAAAAAGCTGTTCACTGAAGTGATTTCCGAATAAACAGGGCATACTTTGGAAAATAAATAACAGGGCGCCGGATGGAATTGACG
>NC_045155.1:975476-982976 GCF_900700415.2 Clupea harengus
TCATAAGATTAGCCTATAGGACATAACATTTACTTACATCACAGTCAGCTCCAGCGTAATGGGGCATAGGACAAAGCTCTTCACAGAGCTCTGTGATCACGAGAACCATCCTAATGACCACCACTATGCTGTAAGGGCAATCATTAAATTTGACCAAAAAGGAATTTTCATACGCAATTTACCACCATTTCTCCTTCAGTGTCACTGTAAAACCTAATCAGGGCAGTAGGAGGATACGGTCAGCTGTTTTTAATAATGATCATTTGATGGCAGTGATTGTCAAAGCAGCGTCATTAACTACGAAAACTCACGCAGAAAGTCACAACCTTCAATTCCGAAGAACATGGATTTCAGAGGGCCCGAATAATAGTCTGTCGTCTGCACGATGTGAAATTGTGTGTTCAAACTTGCTGGCTCAGGGTGCCTGTATTAGTCGGAGTACGGCGCATTAAAAACCTGACAAAGCTTTCCAACAATAGAGATTGTGAGAAGAGTTGTGATAAAACATTACAGACTAGCTTATTTGACCAAGGTTTTTGCTTTCAGAGGAAAAACTGAACGCAGGAGGGAAGAAAGCTGAAGAAAACAAGAAATATTTTGAGGAGGAGTGGTGTGGTGTGTGGGGGGGGGGGGGGGGGGGGGGGGGGGGGGGGGGGGGGGGGTGTATGTCCAAGTAAAATGACCTCTGCCAAGATAGCCAGAGGCTGTTTCACAAGACCATACTAATAACAGACTCTTATTAGAAATCTCATTTAAACTCACTAAAAAGGCTGCATGTTAATACCGTCCTCAGACACAAAGTATCCTGACTGGGGGTAGAGGACCTTTCTTTTTTTGTCATCAGGGTTCTCTTCATGTTTAATCTGTGCCTATAGGGGTACTTGATACAACTGCAAAAACAGTAGAACATGATGGACCAACACTGACTCATGGCAATTGAGTGGTACATTGTGTTCAAGAGTAACACCTGCGTTCCAAAAACACACGCACACTGAAAAGGACTGGGAGGGTGAGGGACGGATGGTTTTATTTTCCTGTGGCAAACTCCACAGGGGGTCCAGTTAGAACACAGGAAAAGTTACATCATTCAAAGAAGGAAGCCTTTTAGAGAGTCTTCACACCCACAACAGCTGTAATGGGAGAACGATGATAGCATGATAGTGTACGATAGGTATGAATAGATGTGTGTAAGTCGGTGTGATGTGTGTGTAACAGTGTGGTTATACGATAAAAGGGAAAAGAAAGAAAATTGACTGGTGTCTTTCAACAAACCTACTGTCAAATAGATTTGCCCTATGGAAGGCCATCTATCTGTTGTGCTCTGGAAGTTGTAAAAAGTCTGACCAGCCTGGCCACTGGACTAAGGTGCGATCCTTTACCAGCACTTCAGCTTTGTTTGTTGTTTGTTTGTTTGTTTACCAGCACTTCGGCTGTCTTCGGCACTTCCATTTGATGGACTTCCATCCAGCCAGAGGGCCCTTGGTGATTGAGGGTCCACAATCACCACCATTGTGCCCGATGGTCAAGTCCTCTTTCTCCTTCCGCCACTTCTGAAGTGTCTATAGTGTTCTGAAGTAGTTATGGATGAATCTGGCCCAAAACTGTGTGTGTGTGTGTGTGTGTGTGTGTGTGTGTGTGTGTGTGTGTGTGTGTGTGTGTGTGTGTGTGTGTGTGTGTGTGTGTGCCTATAGTGTTCTGAAGTAGTTATGGATGAATCTGGCCCAAAACTCGTCCAGGCCAGGTCTTGACTGTGTGAAGTAACTCCGACTCCAGATAGACTACCTGGGGCAGAGAGGGGTCTGGCCACTTCATGAGGAGAGAGTTTGGGTTCACAGAGTCTGGGTCTGAGCCGTCTAAGGAGACATAACCAAGGGGTTTGGAGTTAAGCGTATGCCTTTGATCTCTGTCCTGAGCACTTCTTCTGGCCGGCTGTCTCTGTCTGTGATCGCAGAACAGTATACAAGGATGCCTTAATGGACCGTATTTCTCTTTTCCAAAAGCAGCCCGAAGTGGGGAAGCACACGGTGGGTTATATTTGAAATCTATCTGTTTATGTTTTTATGTTTATAAAGGATCCCCATTAGTCTACACCGTAGTGGAGACTTTTCTTCCTGGGGTCCAGGCAAAAAAACATTACAATACAATACAAATCCATAAAATGCAGTACAGCATGATCAATTATCACAAAAACACAGACTTAGAAAACAACATTTACATTAAAAGTAAAATAATAAAAAAAAAGACCTAAATACCTTAAATACCTAAACTAATAATCTCTGTCTGACTGTTGGCAAGTCAGCTGCTCGCTCAGGGATCTGGAACATCACTTTCAGTTCTGTGTCGCTGCTGCCCTTGAAGTCGGTGCCTCTGTCACATCAAATGTGACTCATGCGGTCGCCCTCTCCTGGACACGAAACGACAGAGGGGACGTGAGAAAGGAGACAGACTCTCTGCTCGACAGGAGATCTATGTACACTGCTTTGGTGGAAAAGAACAAGATGCCCCAGTTTTTTTGTATTGAGCGAGCCTCCCCACTCTGGTCAGGATAGGATAGCCAGAGCAGTGTATTCTGGCGGAGTGAGTGAACAGGATAGGATAGCCAGAGCAGTGTGTTCTGGTGGAGTAAGTGGACAGGGTAGCCAGTGTGTGTGTGTGTGTGTGTGTGTGTGTGTATTCTGGTGGAGTGAGTGGACAGGATAGCCAGTGTGTGTGTGTGTGTGTGTGTGTGTGTGTATTCTGGTGGAGTGAGTGGACAGGATAGCCAGTGTGTGTGTGTGTGTGTGTGTGTGTGTGTATTCTGGTGGAGTGAGTGGACAGGATAGCCAGTGTGTGTGTGTGTGTGTGTGTGTTGTGTTCTGGTGGAGTGAGTGGACAGGATAGCCAGTGTGTGTGTGTGTGTGTGTATTCTGGTGGAGTGAGTGAACAGTTGGAAACAGTTCTGTTCTTCTCACTGTGGAGGAACGCACCACCCTGGGCCAATGGCCGCCTCTCCCAGGGGGGGATCATCTGATGGAGAATCTCAGGCCAACATTCTATTAGACAAAAGACCACGAGGCGAATCAAAGGTTTCTGGAGGTGTATTTCAAGGTGCTCCTGCAGGGAGTCAATTCCAACATCAAGTAGAGGCAGGCAAAGACTAAAGAGCCTCACAGTGTTACAGTATATATACAAGTCAATCATGGGAGTTTACAGTGGGATCAAGGGTCAAAATTGGGGATGTTTCTTACAGGTCAAGGTTGGGAAGGGGAGGTGACCTTCTTACGGAAGGTTCCGGAACACGCACACAAAGCCAAAATGGTGGACAATTGATGTGTATTCCTCCACCTGGGGCAGGGGGGGGGATGTCTGCTAGGGGCTTTAAACAAAGGTGTATCAATGCACATGGCACACACACACACACACACACACACACACACACACAGGAGAACATGCTTGCAATGCAATGTAAGTCTATAAATGAATGGCAATATCAATTTCCATCACATCTAAGCCTGCCTCAACCAACTGGCTGATCTCTGTGACGACCGTATCAGGATCACAAGCAAGTCTCTTCTCTGTACCACGCAGGTGTGCCATCACCGCTTCCTTAGGAGTAATCAGGGGAGGCAAGTCCTTTCCCCACAGCAGCAGGGTGGCGTACTGCAGAACTCCTTCTAACCTCCAATATGACAGTTTTTCCCCTCCAAAATCCGAACGGCTTCCGCCTTGACCTGCCTTGAACGTGTCACGACTTTCTCGCTTCTGTAGGGGGCAAAGTATCTAATTGCCACAGCTTCTCAACGTGGCTGTGTAGCGCAGAGGCAGTAGGGGCAGTAGGTGCCAGGAGGCACTGCTGAGTGGTCAGGCGGGTGTGCTTCAGCAGCTTAGAGGGACTGGCCCCTCCTGCTGGGCCCAGGCCAACAGGCTCCGTCGGAGTTATGAGATTCCTGCACTTCTTTTTCCTTTTTTCTAGGTCGTTGTTTTCTAATTCTCATGTAAAGTAGTATTTATTGTTACACCATGCTTTTTATTGCTCTTAGCTTGACTGTTCTCTCCCTTGTACGTCGCTTTGGACAAAAGCGTCTGCTAAATGACTAAATGACTAAATGTAAATGTAAATAAAAACGTCTGCTAAATGACTAAATGTAAATGTAGATGAGATGAGATCATCTGACCCAATGAGGACAAGGGGCTGTGTACATTTGAATAGGCTGGAGGAGGTAAGGGTTTGAGTTGCTGCTACGACTTCTTGAGAGCTGAGAGGTAAGAGGTAAGTATGGGCAGCCAGACTTTGCTGTGAGGAGTAGGCTGGAAGTTCAGTCTGCTCATTCTGAGCTGCCACAGCTCTCTCCTACGGGTGACTCAGCTCCTCGGTAGCTTTCCCTTCGTTTTTTCTGACAGTAGGGATAGCAAAATAGTGAACTCCTTTGCATTTGTTGCTGTTGTTGGTACATCCGTGTATGACACAGTTCTTGATCCTTGAATGCCGGGCTGTTGTGCTGCTTTGTACAGTCAGATGGTACGCTCTGAACCATCATCTAACCAAGCAGATGTGTCCATATTACGAGTTACCACCATTCCTCAAGATGGCCTGGCTTATTTTCAGCAGCACCTTGCGACTGCCAGTTGGCCTTTCCACGCACAGTGCTTAGAGCTGTAGAGCTGCTTGGTTGAGTTCTCTCTGTAGGCACTGACACACACACACACACGCACGCACGCACGCACGCACGCACGCACGCACGCACGCACGCACGCACGCACGCACACACGCACGCACACACGCACACACACACACGCACACACGCGCACACGCGCACACGCGCACACGCGCACACGCGCACGCACACACACGCACACACACGCACACACACACACACACAGCACTGGGCTTAAAGCTGTAGAGCTGCTCGGTTTAGTTCTCTCTGTAGGCACAGTACAGGCACTGACACACACACACACACACACACACACACACACACACACACACACACACACACACACACACACACACACACACACACACTGGGCTGGCGGTTTTACCACTACCACTTGTGTTCAACTCATGATGGATCTCCAGATGCCACTTATCACATTTCTTACGTTTGGCCTTCAGAGGTTCACTTGGCTACTGCCCTTCCAGCACCTTTGACCACCACAAGTGATCCTAAGGGAGGATCTGAAAGCTTGCACATTGATTAGATAGATAGATAGATAGATAGATAGATAGATAGATAGATGGATACTTTATTAATCCCGAGGGAAATTTAGGTCATCCAGTATAGCTTATACACATATACACCTCACCGACATACATACATAAATCACATATACATACACATAGGGAGAACATATTCACACAGAGTGTTTCCAGATACAGGAAAGGGTCTGACCCTATTGTACAGAGTGCAATGATTTTGACAGTGTCGGTGTCCAGGAGGATTACAAAATGGACAGAATTTGTGGGGGATTTCGTGTGGTTCAGGCAGGGGACCCTTTTGGCTCAAGGCCATGAAGAACTGTTGCAGACCTGGGCTGTTGTGTTGCAGTGGTACAGTGGTAGAGAAGTCGTTTAGTAATCAGAAGGTTGCTAGTTCGATTCCCTGTCGAAGCGTCCTTGAGCAAGACACTGAACCCCTAATTGCTCCTGATGTGCAGTGTGCCATCAATGTAAAATGTGTATACATTGTAAGTCGCACATATGTAAGTCGCTTTGGATAAAAGCATCTGCTAAATGACTAAATGTAAATGTAATGCTTTGGAATATCTAGCGTTCCTTGCAGTACTCAAAACTGTGTGCCAAAACTGTGTGCCATCTACCTGTACCCTCACCTCATATTGCAGCCATGCTGCGAGGTGAAAAAGATTGGGAGTGGGAGTTCTGATGATAGGATTCACATACCTCCTGAAAACTTGCTCTTAAATCATGAAAACGGGGGATCCACATCATAGCTCGGTGCGCTCGTCCACGGCTGCCTGCCAAGCTGCTCTGACATGCCTACCAAAGGGAGGGCAAATTGCCGAAAGGCCTTCATATCACAGGCCTTGATGTTGGTCTTCTCCATTTTAGGGATTCAATTCAATTCAATTTAATTTAATTTATATAGTGCCAATGACAATTGAAATTCTTTAGGGGGGGGGGGGGGGCAGAAGGGAAGGGAGGAGTGAAGGAGGAGAGAGAATCAGGAGTCAGCAGATGGATTCCTCAGATAATAAAACATAGCAACCACACTTAGCAACCACACTTGCGGTAATCAAACTTAGTAGCACACATATGCCATATGTACATGACACTTACATGATTCCATGGAACACAAAATAAGGTATTTACCTTAAATATACAGAATTGTGCATGAAGATGGTGAGAGCCGGCATTCAAAGCACTAGTTGTAGACTAACAGCGAAGTGGGTATACAGTGTCCTTAACTATTATAAGGATAGGCAGAGCAATGAAGCAGGAAACGATGTAAATGAAGGCTTTTGTTTCTATCTTACGGGTAAACAGGCTGGCATGCATAGTTTGGTGGGAATGGGCAGCTGTAAGCAGAGGGTGGTTGCAGGTAGATTGGGTGGAAAGACTGTGCCAGCATCCCTAGGTGGAGAGGGAGGAGGGGGAGAAGGGGGTGGAGAGGAGGAGAGGAGGAGAGGAGGAGAAGGGGGGTGGAGAGGGAGGAGAGGAGGAGAAGGGGGTGGAAGAGAGGAGAGGAGGAGAGGAGGAGAGGAGGAGAAGGGGGGTGGAGAGGAGGAGAGGAGGAGAGGAGGAGAGGAGGAGAGGAGGAGAGGGTGAGAGGAGGAGAGGAGGAGAGGAGGATGAGGAGGAGAGGAGGAGAAGGGGGGTGGAGAGGAGGAGAGGAGGAGAAGGGGGGTGGAGAGGAGGAGAGGAGGAGAAAGGGGGTGGAGAGGAGGAGAGGGGAGGGGAGAAGGGGGGTGGAGGGAGGAGAGGAGGAGAGGAGGAGAGGAGGAGAGGATGAGAAGGGGGGTGGAGAGGAGGAGAGGAGGAGAGAGGAGAGGAGGAGGAGGGGGAGAAGGGGGTGGAGGAGGGAGGAGGGGAGGAGAAGGGGGTAGAGAGGAGGAGGGAGAGAAGGGGGTGGAGAGGAGGAGAGGAGGAGAGGAGGAGAGGAGGAGGAGGGGGAGAAGGGGGTGGAGAGGAGGAGAGGAGGAGAAGGGGGGTAGAGAGGAGGAGAGGAGGAGAAGGGGGGAGGAGAGGAGGAGAGGAGGAAAGGGGGTGGAGAGGAAGAGGGGGAGGAGGAGAAGGGGGTGGAGAGGGAGGAGGGGGAGAAGGGGGGTAGAGAGGAGGAGAGGAGGAGAGGAGGAGAGGAGAGGAGGGGGGTGGAGAGGAGGAGAGGAGGAGGGGGGTGAGAGGAGGAGGGGGAGAAGGGGGTGGAGAGGAGGAGAGGAGGAGAGGAGGAGAAGGGGGGTAGAGAGGAGGAGAGGAGGAGAGGGGGGTGGAGAGGAGGAGAGGAGGAGAGGGGGGGTAGAGAGGAGGAGAGGAGGAGAGGAGGAGAAGGGGGTGGAGAGGAGGAG
>NC_045155.1:985476-990476 GCF_900700415.2 Clupea harengus
GGCAGATGGCTCACGCCGCAGGGGCGGGGCTCCAGAGACGAACAAGGGCAGAGGCGGCGGGGAGAGCGGCAAAGCAGCCGTGATGAATAGAGACAGGGAGTGCACCCTCAACAGATACCTTGGGCCTTGAAGAAATGGACGGTTCAGCTGTTTTTGCCGACCTGAGGATTGTTCTCTTGTTTCAAACGATGATGAGGAGATAAAGAGTTTGCGTGAAAAGACGGACCTTTTGGAAAGGAGAGAATGGGAGACGTCAGCTAGGTGATTATTCTGGTTCTGAATCACTGTTTAGATTGTAATAGACTTGCAAATCGTTCAGGTGCCTGTCGCCACTCGCGCGTCAGAATATGCTTTGAAGTAACACTGAAAGGCGACACACAATTGACGAAAATGCTTTAATCACATTAATCCATTGCTGTCCCCTTTGAATAGTCACAGTCATAGCATGGGTACTCTTCTCGTGGGTTTAGCTGACGTCCGTCGGTGGCATCCTGTCATATCCTGCACATTGTCTTCGCTATTTCCTGGTATTACATCCATTATTGCACGGGACTCTTATTTGCATCTCAGGACAATGAGACCCGAATCAAAGGCAGGGGGGAGGAGGAGGAGGTGGTGGTGTATATCTTCTCGGCTCATCTAAGGAGGCACTTTTCACTGACCGGGGGGTTAATGAATCAATTAAACATTCCCCTTTTAGCATTCATTTACGTTGCCAAGCAACTCCAAGATGCTGATTTGTATCATTAAGGCCTCCCCTGTGTGTGTGTGTGTGTGTATGTGTGTATGTGTGTGTATGTGTGTGTGTGTGTGTGTGTGTGTGTCTGTGTGTGTGTGTGTGTGTGTGTATGTGTGTGTGTGTGTGTGTGTGTGTGTGTGTGTCTGTGTGTGTGTGTGTCTGTGTGTGTTTGTGTCTGTGTGTGTCTGTGTCTGTGTCTGTGTGTGTGTGTGTGTGTGTGTGTGTGTGTCTGTGTGTGTGTGGTGGGCTACCAATAATGGCCCTAACTAACACACACACACAAACACACACACATACACACACACAAACTTTGGCACAGGCTACAGATAAACAACAATTACACTTAGCCATATATACATACTGAGACACACTTTATATACACATACAGCGGGTACAATAAGTGTTGAACACGTCACCATTTTTCGCAGTAAATACATTTCCAAATGTGATATTGACATGACATTGTGTGTGTGTTTGTGTGTGTGTGTGTGTGTGTGTTTGTGTGTGTGTGTGTGTGTGTGTGTGTGTGTGCTATTGACATGAAATTTTCAAAACATGTTGGTAACAACCCTAGTAATCCATACATACAAAGAAACCAAAACAAATAATTCAGAAATTAGGTTATGTGTAATAATGTGAAAGGACACAGGGAAAAAGTATTGAACACATGAAGAGAGGTGCAAAACGACATGGAAAGCCAAGACAACAGCTGAAATCTATCAGTAATTAGAAAGCAATCCGGCCCCTTGTCAGTGCAAATTAATATCAGCTGGTCAGTCCCAAATGATGGCCTATAAAAAGGTGTCTCATTACCAAGGTGTCACACAAGAAACATCTTCATGATGGGTAAAAGCAAAGAGCTCGCTCAAGACCTTTGCAACCTTATTGTTGCAAAACATACTGATGGCATTGGTTATTGATGTGTTTCTAAAATTCGGAATGTTCCAGTTAGCACTGTTGGGGCCATAATCCGGAAGTGGAAAGAACATCATTTCACCATAAACTGGCCACGACCCGGTCCTCCTCGCAAGATTTCTGACAGAGGAGTGAAAAGATTTATCAGAAGAGTTGTCCAAGAGCCAAGGACCATTTGTTGAGAGCTTCAGAAAGACCTGGAATTAGCAGGTACAATTGTTTCAAAGAAAACAAAAAGTAATGCACTCAACCGCCATGGCCTGTATGCACGCTCACCACGCAAGACGCCATTGCTTAAGAAAAAGCATGTTGTTTAAAGTTTGCTGCACAACATTGAGGCAAGCCTGTGAAATACTGGGAGAATATAGTCTGGTCAGAAGAGAGCAAAATTGAACTCTTTGGATGCCATAATACACACCATGTTTGGAGGACAAATGGCACTGCACATCACCCTAAAAACACAAGTTTGGAGGTGGGATCATCATGGTGTGGGGCTGCTTTTCAGCATATGGTACAGGCAAACTTCACATAATTGAAGGAAGGATGAGTGGAAAAATTTACATTTCAGCAAGACAATGATCCCAAACACACAGCCAAGGAAACTCTCAATTGGTTTCAGAGAAAGAACATAACGCTGCTAGAATTGAATCCAATTCTTAGAAGAGGCCCACGGAACCCTCAAGATTTGAAGACTGTTTGTGTGGAAGAATGGGCCAAAATCACACCTGAGCAATGCATACAACTAGTTTCTCCATACAGGAGGCGTCTTGAAGCTGTCATTACCAACCAAGGCTTTTGTACAAAGTATTAAATAAATATCAGTAAGCGTGTTCAATACTTTTTCCCTGTGTCATTTCACATTGTTACACGTAACTTAAATTCTGAATTAATTTGTTTTGGTTTCTTTGTATGGATGGATTACTTGGGTTATTTCCAACATCTGTCAATAGCACCCTTGGAAATATATTTACTGCGAAAAATGGTGACGTGTTCAATACTTATTTTGACCGCTGTATGTGCAGGAATTCAGAATTTTGTGTACACACACACACACACACACACACACACACACAATGTGGTATGTGATATGACAACCAATCAAAGATGTTCAAAGGACAGTTTTCCCTATCAATCCCTTTCCTAACCCCCCCCCCTATTCTACGTCTGTGCCCTACTTAAGTATATACTAAGTTGGAAAAAGTTGAATCCTATGCAAATGAGGAGCGATTTTCCCCGGCAGCAGCCAATCAGATTGTTTGGTGTTGTCTCTGACGGTTTGAAAATTGCAGGACTGTGGCGTGGTTTGGTCGTTTAATTTGCTAAAAAGAAAGGCTTGGAAGGCCTTGTAAGGGCTTGTTGTTGTTCCTGGTATGTTATATAGTTAATCCTGGGCTTATTTGAACAGAATGACAGTTTTAATATAAAGACAAGTGACTAGATAGCCTACTAACTGGCTAGCCTAAATTTCCCTCGGGATTAATAAAGTATCCATCTATCTATCTATCTATCTAGCCTGCTAGCTCACTAGTCCAGTCTGTTATTTTATTTCCACACGCTACAACACGCCCACTCAAAGCGATGGAAGGGTATCACGTCGCTGTCATGGGTTTGCACCGTAATCGTATCCTACAGCAGCCCCTAATAGAGACTTCAACCAGATGAGGTCATTATGTATAGTATACAACAACAGTGTGTACTTGTGTGTAACAACAGTAAGTGTGTACCCTGTGCAATGCCACTTAAATGTCGAATGATTCAAAATCATAGTAATTGCATTCATTCTAACAGTAGGGTATTTGCTGACTAACAGTTAAGATTCACTGTATGAGAAACACAGGCCCCACATTAGGGACTCAATGCAACAAAAGTCAGTACGCCTTTCATTACCGAGATTCAAGTATTTTATTTCATCAATACTTAGTATACCACCTTTATTTATTTATTTATTTATTTTTAAATTATAGTTAGAAACGCTTTCGTGATTTGGGCGTGAACCTGGCCAGGACTACCACATTGAATGCCTAGTCCCGACAGTGAAGCACAGAGGAGGGAGTGTGATGATATGGGGCTGCGTGAGTGCAAAAGGTGTTGGGGAGATGAATGTCTGTGGATATACTAAAACACTGGCTGACAACATGACTCCCCATCAATATTCCAGCATGAGAACGATCCAAAGCACACTGCCAAAATCACATAAGAGTTTCTAAAGAGAAAACTATGACCTGGCCAAGTATGTTGCCTGACTTGAATCCAATAGAACACCTTTGGGGTATTTAAAAGAGAAAGGTGGAGCAACACAACCCCTCCAGCAAAGAGCAGCTCTGAGGAGTGGCAAAACTTCTCTCCGAAAATGTGTGGAACACGGGTATCCTCCCTGCTGAGGAGGATTTAGTCTGTCATCAAAAAGAAAGGTGGACATCCAAAGTATTGAAGAAATAAAAGGTTTGAATCTCAGTAATGCAAGGTGTACCTACTTTTGCTGCATTACGTTCCTACTGTGGGTCCTGTATTTTAATAAAGTAAATCTAAACTGTATTTAGAGCAAATACCCTACTGTTCAACTTAGAATGAATGCAATTACTATGATTTTGATACGACTATGATTTTGAATCCTTTGACGTTTAAGTAATATTGCACAGGGGTGTACTTACTGCTGTTGTATACATAATGACCTCATCTGGATGAAGTGTCTATTAGGGGCTGCTGTACGATATCATTACTTCTTACTTCTGATTACTTTTTTCAAATAAAGGCCAGGTGCATTGTACCATAGAGATAAATCAAATCAAATCAAATCAAACTTTATTTGTACGGCGCATTTCATACAAGGAAGTAACACAATGCGCCTCACAGTAGGAAAGAAAAGGGGGGGGGGGGGGTTTACAAACACTTGTAAAAAAAACACACAGATTTTCAAGAGATAAATGAATAAAATAAAATAAACGTACTAACCGCACTGGCACCGTAAAGGACTACTCAGCACGGTCATCGTCAAACTAAGCTGCTGGGGGGGGGGGGGGGGGGGGTTACAAACACTTGTAAAGAGACACAGATAAGTAAATAAATAAATAAATGTTACATTAATGTAGATAAGTAGGGCATAGACGTAGAATAGAAGGGGCGGGGGGGGGTGTTAGGAAAGGGATTGATGGGTAAAACTGTCCTTCGAATATCTTTCATTGGGTGTCATATCATGTACCACATTGTGAGTGTGTGTGTGTGTGTGTGTGCATGCACATACATGTATTTAAAGTGTGTCTCAGTATGTATCTATGGCTACATTTATTTGTTGTTCTTCTGTAGCATGTGTCAAAATGTGTGTGAATATGTGTGTGTGTGTGTGTGT
>NC_045155.1:995476-1010476 GCF_900700415.2 Clupea harengus
TGTGTAGGCCTACTGTTGCCAGCTGCCATCTGGGTCGAGGAATACTGTTGAACCCCATTGTGCTATTCAGCTACTTGTACTGTTGTTTCCATGGTCATACTAAACATGACCTAGTGGTGGCGCTGTAATGCATGGTACACACACAGGAGAGAACAGTTTCACTGCTCCACTGGAACTTGGATTTCTTCTAAATTTTCTTCTTCTGTACACAGGTTAGTCTCAAGACTTTTTTTCTTTTCTTATCTGTTTATCTGTTCAACAATCCACACACCCACACACGCAATCAAACACTCACACTCACACTCACACGCACACGCACACGCACACGCACACGCACACGCACACTTACACTCACACTCACACACACACACACATCTATATGGCCACATAGCTCTGTGATTGGTAATCATGGTCAGGATCCCTATCTGATGAGGCTAATAGAAAGACTGGGAGCAGTGCTGCATGGCAACGGGGCTCTGAGTGTCTAATGTGACACAGGCAGGCTTCTGCCAATAACAATACACCAACCGGAGCGGAGGGGCCGCCTAATAGAGAGTAAAAGATGGCCAGAGAGGGACAGAGAGAGAGAGAGAAGGGGGGGGGAGGGGGGAGAGAGAGAGAGAGAGAGAGAGAGAGAAGGGGGGGGGGCGGGGGAGAGCGTGACACACACATAGACACACACAGGCACACACAAGTGGCAACTCAATGTGTTTTAAATAAATAAGAACGCAAGGAACATCCAAAGTAAAGATAAACACAAAGTAAAATTATGTAAAGAACATTGCCTAATTAAAAGAACACATTTAAACTAGAATAACAACGTAATAAAAAAAAATCCAAAGTAGATCAAATAGAATAAAAACATTGTGGAGGTAGCCTTAGACTGTGTCTTTATCTTTGCATTTGAGCAGTTAACAAAAAGCATCTGAAAACATTCGGAAACTGGCTCCAGTTGGAGCACCTTTGATGTATTCAGGAAGTTGGTTCCAGATATGAGCAGCATAGCAGCTAAAAGCTGCTTCACCATGTTTAGTTTTGACAGTAGGTATTACCCACAGATTTTTCTCCAGTGATCTGAGAGGTCCAACAGGTGTGTGCAGCTGAAACATATCTGAGAGGTAATTTGATCCTGCCCCATTTAGTGTTTTATAAACAAGCAGCAGTGCTCTAAAGGCTTACTTTACTTTGACTTACTGGAAGCCAGTGGAGTAATGTGGTCAGTTCTTTTAGTTTCCGTAAGAACTCTAGCAGCTGCATTTTGCACAAGCTGAAGCTTTCTAAGGAAGGCCTGTGAAAACACCATTACAGTAAGTTAACCCTGCTGGAGATAAAGGCATTAAAGTGTTTTTTTAAATCATGTTTTGACCTTTAAATTTGGATATGTTTTTGAGATGGTTAAAAGCTGATTTAATGATTGCTTTCACACGGTCGTTAAAACCGAGGTGGTAATCAATTAAGACACCAAGGTTTTTAACAGTGCCCTTCGCTTTAAGTCCTTTTGTGTCAAGATGAGTAGCGATCCTAAGTCTCTCCTTACTTTCCCCTGATTAGATCATTTCAATTTTGTCCTTATTTAGCTGCAGGAAATCTTGAGACGTCCAGCAGTTAATTTGGTCAATGCATTGACAAAGAGATTCTAGGGGACCGTAATCATTAGGAGAGAGATGGCTAGCCGTATTTTACTATTAACTGCTGCTTCATATATTGATTTTGCAGCCCTGTGGCTAGTACTCGGGTGCAGCCTACAAATGAGAAGGCATTAAAGCGGTAAAGCGTGAATGGGTCTCTCTCTCTCTCTCTCTCTCTCTCTCCCTTTCACGTATGAAATCTATTATCTATCTATCTATATAGATAGATAGATAGATAATATATCTATATAGATAGATAGACAGATATATAGATAGATAATAGATTTTCATACGTGAAAGGGAGACAGAGGGATATATATATATTAGTGCTGTCAAACGATTAAAATATTTAATCGCGATTAATCGCATTTATGTCATAGTTAACTCAAAATTAATCGCGATTAATCGCAAATTTGTTTCGATTTTAAATGTCCCTTCGTTTATTTTTTATTTTCTATCATTTTATTTTTATTTTAATGCCCTTATCAACATGGAAAAGTGGATTGGCTTGCTTTAAGCAAATGTTTTATTTTATTGAAAACCAACTGTAGGTGCCATATGCACATCTAATGATTTTGGGATACAGGCCTCACTATATAATTGTTTATGAAAGGTATTTAGTATTAAGTTCATGATTTGATTATCGTTATTTATATTATTGTATAGTATATGTACTATTTAGTATTCATTCATTTCATGATTTACCTCCATTGATATATTGATTGATAATAGGTGCCTGTAGCTTTAAGGGCATTGTTTTGGTTTAACTGCGCTGCCGTAGCTAGGCAGTATATGACCTGTGGATGGCACGAGAAGTTAAGGAGTCTCACGGTTTTTCTGACCGTGTCGTGTCGTGTCGTGTCGTGTCGTGTGAACTTGTTAAGATAGTTAGTCAAGGATACATTATAAGTTTTACATTACATTAGGTGGATTATTTAATGTTTGTTAATGTCTTTGCTACAAATAAATATTTAAAATTCATCTACATTGGAAGACACACCTTTTTGGAAATGAACACGCGTCAGCCATAGGCTCCACTACGAAAATAAGAAGAGTTTTATTGGAAAACCCTACATTCAAGTCAGAAAAACCTTCATCTCCGGGAGGAAAGTGGACTTTGGAAAGGACAAGGCTCGTGGAAACTGGACTGCTTCAACGGACAACGTTTTCAAGGTATCTCGTTGAAATTAGCCCCGCATTGTGGATTGTGGAAGCTAAAGGAAGCACGGTAAGCAGTGAAAATTTGCCTTGCTAAGTTTGGAAAGTTGCCATTATGCAAGAAGGATATGAAGAGCTAGCTTGTAAAAAAAGAGAATCCAAAATGACTGAGAAGGCTGTCGAGGAAAAAGTGCACAGATTGACTCAATCTAGAAAAGCTAAGCTAGGTCATCTAACTAGCCAAGCTAACCACCTCGAACGGCTAATGGAAGATGACGCTAACGTTAACACAGTTAAACAAAAATTACGTCTGGATTATCAAGATTCAATTGGAGAATTGTGCAAGATAAATGATGCTTTAACACATGTACTTTATGGTGAAGAATTGGAAACTGATCAGAGTTCATGGTATGAGCCAAAATTAATACACGTCCGTGGATTTATGCAGCCAGTGGAAATGTGGATAAAGGCAGCTGAAGAGCGCGCGAAACAAGCTAAAGAATGTGACGCAGCCATTCAGCCAGCAGACAGTGTGTCGATGGTGTCCTCTGCTCAAAGCAGTTATAGCAGAAAGCGTGGGTCAGCTGTCGGAAGTAAAGTGTCCAGCACATCCTCAGTGCGCCTCAAAGCTGAAGTAGAGAGAGCCACATTACTTGCACAGGCTGCAGCTCTGAAACAAAAGCAAGAACTTGAACGTCAGGAGGCTGAATTAAAAGCAAAAAGAGAAGCTTTAGAACTGCAAACGGCTATTGCCGCCTCTGATGCTAAACTCAAAGTTTTGGAAAATTATGAAATTGAGCGTGTAACATGCACACATGTAAGCCCTGTAGGTGGAATGACTATTGAGTCTGGATATTTACCATTAGGCCTACCCGTGGGTCAAAATCCAGTTATCAACCTGGAAAATGGACAAGGTGAATTCAGGCCACTTCAACCCCAGTCTACTGCCGTGCAACAGAGTAGTGGTAACTTTGTAACAGATGACTACACCGTTGAAACGCTCTGCAGCGTAATGACGCGCCAGAACAACATCACAGAGTTAATGGTGAAGCAACAGAGAATGATGACACTGCCCCCATTAGACATCCCTACTTTCAGTGGCAATCCATTAGACTACAATGTGTTCATAAGAGCCTTTGAACACGGCGTAGAATCCCGCACTGAAAGCCTCAAAGACCGTCTCTACTTTTTAGAGCAGTTCACTAGCGGGCAGCCCAAAGAGCTGATAAAGAGTTGCCTTCACATGAAATCAGATGCAGGATACCACAGGGCCAAACAGCTACTCAAAGAGCATTTTGGAAATGATTATAAAATCGCCATAGCCTACATGAACAAAGTGTTAAACTGGACACCTATCAGGCCAGAAGATACTGAGTCTTTGAATGCCTTTTCACTCTTCCTAACAGCCTGCTGCAACACCATGGATGAAGTGAGTTACATGGAGGAGTTGGATAATGTTGCAAACTTGAAGGCTATCGTAGCAAAGCTTCCATTCAAGTTACGTGAAAGGTGGAGAAGTGTTGTGTGTGGCATACAAGAGCGATGTGACAGAAGAGTCAAATTTAAAGATTTAGTTGAGTTCATTAACAAGCAGGCCAAAATTGCACTTCACCCAGTATTTGGTGACATAAAAGATAGCACTCCAGCTAAAACGCCCCCAATTCAACCAAATTATTACAAAGAACAGAAAAAAGGCATAATCAAGAAGTCATTCACCACAAGTGCCATACAGCTGGACACATCAAAGAAAAACACAGGCTCAGTTGAGCACACAGATCCTGCCTCACCAACGACACCACCGTGTCTCTTCTGTAAAGGTGAGCACGCCATAGAGACATGTAGTAAGCTTAAAGGCAAGCCACACAAAGAAAAAATAGAATTCTTGAGAAGCAAAGGACTTTGTTTTAGCTGCCTTAAGCATGGCCACATGAGTAAATTCTGCAAAGGAAAAGTGAGCTGTGAGGTGTGTTCCTTGACTCATCCTACACTGCTGCACATTAAGAAAAAGGACATGGTCACTTATGCAGAAAAGAAGACAGACAATTGTGACGGTCAGACAGTCTTGAGTGCATTTGTCTGCACTCAGTCTGAGGGTTGTGAGCTGACTGGGGCCGGGGAAGATGACTGCATACTTGCAATAGTTCCCGTCCAAGTCAAGGCCAAGATGGGAAATGTGGTGCTGCAGACGTATGCCTTCATGGACCCGGGTAGCTCAGCCACGTTTTGTACCGAGACACTGATGAACAAATTGAAGCTCAGTGGACGGAAGACCGACATACTGCTGAGAACCATGAACGAAGAGAAACCTGTCAGTACTTACGTGGTGTCCGGCCTGGAGGTCAGCAGTCTGTCAGGTGACGAGTTCATTGATCTTCCAGATGCTTTCACGCAAAAGACGATACCTGTAGGTAAAGAAAACATACCACAACAAAAGGATCTTGAAAGGTGGCCTCACCTCAAAGAAATAAAGCTGCCCCAGATTGAAGCTGACATCGGATTGCTTATTGGAGCAAATGTGCCTAAAGCTATGGAACCATGGGAGGTGGTGAGCAGTGTTGGTAATGGACCGTACGCTGTAAGAACCAAACTCGGCTGGACCGTGAATGGACCTTTAAGAGAAAGCTGCAGTCACACAGGTAAAAGAACACCAACCAAGACCATGGCAAACCGCATCTCAGTGGCCAGTCTGGAGAACTTGTGGCTTCAACAGTTTCAGATGGATTTCCCAGAGGGAGGGAAACATGATGAAGTGGAGATGTCCCGAGAAGACCATCAGTTCATGGACATTGTAATGGATTCAGCAAAACGGGTCGACGGCCACTACAATATATGTTTGCCTCTCAAGAACAAGATGGTCAACATGCCAAACAATCGGATAATGGCCGAGCAGCGAACTCAGAGCTTAAGGCGAAAATTCATCAGGAATGACTGCTTTCACAAGGAATACACAGACTTCATGGACGGCATTCTTCAGAAGGGCTATGCAGTACAGCTGTCTGATGAAGAGATGACGCACAAGGAAGGGAAGGTATGGTATATACCGCACCATGCTGTATATCACCCTGTGAAGCAGAAACTAAGAGTCGTGTTCGACTGTGCCGCCTCCTATCAGGGAACATCACTGAACGAACAACTTTTGCAAGGTCCAGATCTGACCAGCAGTCTAATTGGCGTTGTCATTCGATTCAGACAAGAACCAGTTGCGATCATGGCGGACGTGGAAGCGATGTTCCACCAGGTAAAAGTGCCTGACGACGACTCCAACTTACTGAGGTTCCTCTGGTGGCCAGGCGGGGACTACAATCAAGCTTTGACTGAACACAAGATGACTGTGCATCTGTTCGGAGCCACATCCTCCCCCAGCTGCGCTAGTTTTGCGTTGAGGAAGTGTGCCGAAGATCAGAGCGGACAGTTCAAAGCCGAAGTTGTACAGACAGTCTTACAGAATTTTTACGTGGATGACTGCCTCAAATCCGTTGCTACAGATGAGGCAGCCATATCAATGTGTCAAGATCTCATGAGAATCTGCGCCTATGGAGGCTTTCGTCTCACAAAATGGGTGAGCAACCGTCGGAAAGTGCTCGACTCCATCCCAAAGTCTGAACTGGCTGGAGAGATGAAAACCTTGGATCTTGACCATGATGAACTTCCTCTGGAAAGAGCCCTTGGACTCAATTGGTGTGTCGAGTCTGACACATTTAAGTTTAAAATCACCATCAGAGACCGCCCATTCACAAGACGGGGACTTCTTTCAGTTGTCGGTTCAGTGTATGACCCATTAGGCATCCTGTCGCCTGTGGTTTTGCCAGCAAAGACCATCCTGCAAGACCTGTGCAGACTGAAGCTGGGATGGGATGACGACTTACCTGAACACATCAAGAAGCGGTGGTCCGACTGGTTAGCCAGTCTTCCTGCTTTGGAGAACTTCTCATTTCCGAGATGTCTGAAGCCTGAAGGATTTGGAGATTATGGATTTGCGCAGCTACATCACTTTGCTGATGCGAGTGAGTATGCTTATGGTTCAGTCAGTTACCTTCTCATGCGGAGCGCAAGTAACAAACTGCATTGTGCGTTCATGATGGGCAAGTCCAGAGTGGCACCTCTCAGGCCTCCTACCATTCCACGTATGGAGATGACCGCTGCCACAGTAGCCGTGAAAATGGATGGTGTCCTGAGAAGAGAGCTCCAATTAGATCTTGACCAATCAATGTTCTGGACTGACAGTACGGTGGTGCTGAGATATCTTCAAAATGAGACGACACGTTACCGCACGTTCGTGGCAAACAGAGTTTCAGATATTCTGAAAGGCTCTGATGTGGAACAATGGAGACACGTTGGCACTGACAAGAACCCGGCTGACTACGCCTCTAGAGGCCAAAGAGTGGATGAATTCTTGAAGAACACAAGTTGGGTGTCAGGCCCAGAATTCCTCTGCAGTCCAGTTGAGTGCTGGCCAAAGACTCCATTGAACAATGCAGAGATCACTTCAGATGATCCTGAGATCAAAAGAATTAAAGTAAATTCCATAAATGTGAGAGAAGACGTAAGTCCATTCAAGAAACTGATCAACTACTTCTCATCGTGGATAAAGTTGAAACGAACTGTGGCATGGTTCTTGTATGCCACACACAACACTTCTCCACCTTTCACGTAACTTGAATGGAAGCTTTGCTACGATAGCCTTCAAGTTTGCAACATTATCCAACTCCTCCATGTAACTCACTTCATCCATGGTGTTGCAGCAGGCTGTTAGGAAGAGTGAAAAGGCATTCAAAGACTCAGTATCTTCTGGCCTGATAGGTGTCCAGTTTAACACTTTGTTCATGTAGGCTATGGCGATTTTATAATCATTTCCAAAATCCACTTTCCTCCCGGAGATGAAGGTTTTTCTGACTTGAATGTAGGGTTTTCCAATAAAACTCTTCTTATTTTCGTAGTGGAGCCTATGGCTGACGCGTGTTCATTTCCAAAAAGGTGTGTCTTCCAATGTAGATGAATTTTAAATATTTATTTGTAGCAAAGACATTAACAAACATTAAATAATCCACCTAATGTAATGTAATGTAAAACTTATAATGTATCCTTGACTAACTATCTTAACAAGTTCACACGACACGACACGACACGACACGACACGACACGTTACCGCACGTTCGTGGCAAACAGAGTTTCAGATATTCTGAAAGGCTCTGATGTGGAACAATGGAGACACGTTGGCACTGACAAGAACCCGGCTGACTACGCCTCTAGAGGCCAAAGAGTGGATGAATTCTTGAAGAACACAAGTTGGGTGTCAGGCCCAGAATTCCTCTGCAGTCCAGTTGAGTGCTGGCCAAAGACTCCATTGAACAATGCAGAGATCACTTCAGATGATCCTGAGATCAAAAGAATTAAAGTAAATTCCATAAATGTGAGAGAAGACGTAAGTCCATTCAAGAAACTGATCAACTACTTCTCATCGTGGATAAAGTTGAAACGAACTGTGGCATGGTTCTTGAAGATTAAAGTCATGCTTTGGAGCCTCTGTCAAAGGCGTGAAGAGCTGCGTGCAGCCTGTGAGGAAGCCAGCATTGACAGTGGTCAACAGCTGATCCAAAGTCAGATGGACAGTCTCAAGGAAAGCTTCAAGAACACACGCATTTCAGTGGAAGACCTTGATGAGGCAGAGCTTCGCATAGTCAAATTCTGTCAGAAGGAGAAATTCTCTGAAGAAATGTCAGCTCTGTTCAAAGGACAGAATGTGAAACGCAGCAGCCACTTGTACAAGTTGAATCCCATACTTCAAGACGGCCTGTTGCGCGTTGGTGGAAGACTAAGTCGGGCAGCTATGCCAGAGAACAGCAAGCAGCCTGTCATCTTGTCAAAGGACTTTCACATAACCAACCTGATTCTCCAACAGATCCATGAAGACACTGGGCATGGAGGGCGCAATCACATGCTCTCTGAATTGCGTCAGAAGTTTTGGATCCCGAGTGCCAACACGGCTATCCGAAAGGTCCTTGGAAAGTGTGTGACCTGTCGTCGCTTACATGGAAAAGCTGGAAAACAACTAATGGCTGATCTTCCACAAGAGCGTGTACTGCCGGATGACCCACCCTTCACAAGAGTCGGTGTGGATTACTTTGGACCACTTGAGGTGAAACGTGGACGAAGCCTCATAAAGAGATATGGAGTCATATTCACCTGTTTAGCCGTGCGTGCAGTGCATATTGAGCTTGCCTCATCATTATTACGCTGCAGCTGGCAGGCTTCCAACTCTTCAGAGCGGACCGCCACACAGAACTTTCCGGCAAGACGAAAGGTGGAGGAATCTGTTTCTACACTAACAGTGGCTGGTGCAAGGATGTGACAGTGATTCAAGAGTACTGTTCTCCTGATCTGGAATCTTTTTTTATCAACTGTAAACCATTCTACTCCCCCCGTGAGTTCGTTTCATTCATTCTGGTCGGTGTTTACATTCCACCGCAAGCCAACGTGCAGGTTGCACAGCGCATGCTCGCCGACCAGATACTGTGTGTGGAGAGGACTAACCCGGACTCCTTAGTTATTGTCCTCGGCGACTTTAACAAAGGAAATCTCACCCGCGAACTCCCCAAATACAGACAATATATTAAATGCCCGACCAGAGAGGAGAACATTCTGGATCACTGCTACACCACAGTTAGCAGTGCCTATCATGCCGTCCCCCGGGCTGCACTGGGACACTCTGACCACGTCATGGTCCATTTGATCCCTGCATACAGGCAGAAATTAAAACTCTGCAAACCTGTTGTGAGGACATCTAAGCAGTGGACCAGTGAAGCTGTGGAGGATCTTCAGGCGTGCTTGGACTGTACTGATTGGGATGTCTTCAAGACCGCTACCAACAGTCTGGATGAGTACACAGAAGCTGTGACATCATATATCAGCTTCTGTGAGGACAGCTGTTTACCATCACGCACCAGGGTGAGTTATAACAACGACAAACCCTGGTTTACAGCTAAACTCAGAAAGTTAAGGTTGGAGAAGGAAGAGGCATTCAGGAGTGGGGACAGAGACAGGTTTATTGACACAAAATACATGTTTAGCAAGGAGGTGCGAGATGCTAAACGTCTTTACTCTGAGAAACTCCAACACCAGTTCTCAGCCAACGACTCTGCTTCTGTCTGGAAAGGGCTTAGGCAGATAACAAACTTTAAGCCTAGAGCCCCCCACTCCACTAACGACCCACGCCTGGCCAATGACTTGAACGAGTTTTACTGTCGCTTCGAAAGACAATGGGACAGTCCTGATACCATCCCCTGTGACACCACCCACCAGCTCCAGCCCATCAGCTTCACCTTCCCCACCACAACAGAGGCCTACGCCTCTCCACAGCTGCCCACCTCAGAGCACCCCCCTTCTCCCCCACCACAGTGACGACTCTATCCATTATGGAGAGGGACGTCTTCAGACTCTTTAGGAGACAGAACCCCCGCAAAGCAACCGGGCCAGACTCTGTCTCTCCATCCATCCTAAAGCACTGTGCTGAACAGCTGTCACCGGTGTTTACAGACATTTTTAACTCCTCACTGAAGTCATGCCACGTACCAGCCTGTTTCAAAACCTCGACCATCATCCCCGTCCCCAAAAAAACAAAGATCAGTGGACTTAATGACTACAGACCCGTTGCTCTGACCTCTGTTGTGATGAAGTCATTTGAGCGGCTTGTGTTGCGGCATCTCAAAGCCATCACTGACCCTCTACTGGATCCCCTCCAGTTTGCCTACAGAGCTAACAGGTCTGTAGACGATGCAGTAAACATGGCCCTTCACTCCATCCTCCAGCACCTGGACACCTCAGGAACCTATGCCAGGATCCTGTTTGTGGACTTCAGCTCTGCCTTCAATACTATCATCCCGGCTCTGCTACAGGACAAGCTTCTCCGGCTGAGTGTGCCTGACTCCATCTGCAGGTGGATCACAGACTTCCTGTCTGACCGGAGGCAGCACGTGCGGCTGGGAAAACATGTCTCTGACCCCCGGACCATCAGCACCGGTTCCCCTCAAGGCTGCGTTCTTTCCCCTCTTCTCTTCTCCCTGTACACCAACAGCTGCACCTCCAGTCACCAGTCCGTCAAGCTCCTCAAGTTCGCGGACGACACCACCCTCATTGGGCTCATCTCTGGTGGTGATGAGTCTGCCTACAGGTGGGAGATTGACCATCTGGTGACCTGGTGTGGACAGAACAATCTGGAGCTCAACGCACTGAAAACAGTGGAGATGGTTGTCGATTTCAGGAAGAACCCAGCCCCTCCCAACCCCATCACCCTGAGTGACGCCCCAGTTGACAGTGTGGAGTCCATCCGCTTCCTGGGCACCATCATCTCCCAGGACCTCAAGTGGGAGCTAAACATCATCTCCCTCACCAAAAAGGCACATCAGAGGATGTACTTCCTGCGGCAGCTGAAGAAATTCAACCTGCCAAAGGCAATGATGGTGAACTTTTACACCTCCATCATTGAGTCCATCCTCACCTCCTCCATCACCATCTGGTACGCTGCTGCCACTGCCAAAGACAAAAGCAGACTGCAGCGTGTCATTCGTTCTGCGGAGAAGGTGATTGGCTGCAATTTGCCATCTCTCCAGGATTTGTATGCATCCAGGACCCTGAGGCTTGCAGGGAAGATTATGGCTGATCCCTCCCACCCTGGACACAAACTCCTTGTGCCACTTCCCTCCGGCAGAAGGCTGCGGTCCATCAGGACCAAAACCTCACGCCACCTGAGCAGCTTCTTCCCGTCTGCGGTTGGCCTCATCAACAAGGCCCGGGACCCCCGCCCCCCAACACGGACTCTAATCCCTTTTTTGCACACTCCTGCTGTAACCTAATATGTGTATTGTTTATTGTTTATTGTGTATGTTTATTGTTTGCACCATTGTACCACAAAGAATTCCTCGTAGGTGAAAACCTACTTGGCAGTAAAAACCTTTCTGATTCTGATTCTGATTCTGATTAGACACAGATTCGTGCATAAATGCACTCCGGCGCTTCATAGCACGACGAGGACAAGTGAAAGAGATTCGTTCGGATAATGGGACAAATTTAGTTGGAGCCAATCGTGAGCTGAAGGAACTCCTCACAGTTTCAGCATCTGTTCCACCAACATGGGATCAAGTGGTCATTCAACCCTCCTGCCGCTTCACATCATGGCGGAGCGTGGGAACGGCTGATAAGATCCATAAGGAAGGTGTTGAATTCCACTGTGAGAGAGCAAGTCCTTGATGAAGAAAGCCTTCACACAGTCTTGTGCGAGGCAGAGTCGATCATCAACAGCCGACCTATCACAAAGGCGTCTAGTGATCTGAATGACTTGGAGGTGTTGACGCCAAATCATCTCCTGTTGCTGAAAACAAAGCCGTCCCTACCTCCAGGATTGTTCGACCAGGACGACCTCTACACGCGGCGTAGATGGAGGCAGGTGCAATATATGTCCAATCTATTCTGGAAGAGATGGATTAAAGAGTACTTACCTCAACTCCAGGAGCGCCAGCGGTGGGCCACAGCTTCCAGAAATTTCGCAGAAGGAGACGTTGTTCTTCTTGTGGATGACTGTGCTCCAAGGAATTCATGGATTATGGGAAAGATCGTTGAGACAGTTCCAGACAAGAAGGGTCTTGTTCGCAGAGTACGGATAAAGACAAAGACCAATGTTTTAGACAGACCCATCACAAAGATCTGTCTGCTTTTGGAGTCTGACTACGCCAGTGGTAAAGACTGAGCCCCCACAATGAGCCATGTGCTAGCAACCTCTGGCTCTCTCTCTCTCTCTCTCTTTCCTCTTTTTCTATCTTTCTCTTTCTCTCCCCAGGCTTCGTTTGAAGATGGACTGCCAGTGGACTTTATATCCGTTTTTTAAGTTGATTGAAGGATATTGGACATTTAGTATGCCTATTAAAGGCACTCTTTTTCATGTGCTTGAACATTGAATGTTTAGTAATGTGAATTTCTGTTCATGATATTCATTGAAAGTTTACAGAAAAGTGGTAATTGTTCTAAGTTACTGCATTAATAGAACAATTAGGGGCCGGTAATGTAGGTGCCATATGCACATCTAATGATTTTGGGATACAGGCCTCACTAAATAATTGTTTATGAAAGGTATTTAGTATTAAGTTCATGATTTGATTATCGTTATTTATATTATTGTATAGTATATGTACTATTTAGTATTCATTCATTTCATGATTTACCTCCATTGATATATTGATTGATAATAGGTGCCTGTAGCTTTAAGGGCATTGTTTTGGTTTAACTGCGCTGCCGTAGCTAGGCAGTATATGACCTGTGGATGGCACGAGAAGTTAAGGAGTCTCACGGTTTTTCTGACCGTGTCGTGTCGTGTCGTGTCGTGACGTGTCGTGTGAACTTGTTAAGATAGTTAGTCAAGGATACATTATAAGTTTTACATTACATTAGGTGGATTATTTAATGTTTGTTAATGTCTTTGCTACAAATAAATATTTAAAATTCATCTACATTGGAAGACACACCTTTTTGGAAAAGAACACGCGTCAGCCATAGGCTCCACTACGAAAATAAGAAGAGTTTTATTGGAAAACCCTACACCAACATTGCCAAACAGGGCAGTACAAAATCAAATGATAAAGTGCACATTTCAGGTAAACAAGGACTCAGCCTATAGTGCAGTTAAACCATGGCTTAATATTTTCTTTTTTTCAAGTTTGCTGGGAACATAGCAGTCAGGCCTCTTATTTCAGAAACAATGAACTGTAACAGTTAGGTTACCAATAAAAGGTAAGTCTACTACTTCTTTGCTTTCAGCCAGCTGCCTGTTGACATTTTCAGACAACAGTGAAGCTCGCTTCTTTTGCACAACACAACTTTTAAAAGTAAACTTTCCATTCAGAAGCTTTTTATCATCCATTTCGCCGTATCGCGCTCACCATTCACTCAAACCGTAACGTTAGCCTACTACACAGTTTGCGAGGCCAAAAAGAATGTTAATCTAAAAAAAAAAAAAAAAAATACTAAAAAAAAAATCGCGTTAATCTCGCGATAAAAAAATTAACGGCGTTAAAATGGGTTTGCGTTAATGCCGTTAATAACGCGTTAAACTGACAGCACTAATATATATATATATATAGTCTATATTGTATATCTATATACATTATCAGGTCAAAACAACATGGGATAGATAACACATTTTAATTCACACTTCCACTCAGATAAAGTAACAGATATCGTGTATTCCCACCCGACTGTTTTGAATGGACAGTGGCTCTGCTACAGAGTATGTGAGAGGCGTAAAACATAGGAGGCCTCATGCCTGTTAACCTAGCTATCTCTAGCTTAGGGAACCATCTTACATTTTACATTTACATTTAGTCATTTAGCAGATGCTTTTATCCAAAGCGACGTACAAAGGAGAGAACAATCAAGCTACGAGCAATAGAGACCTAGTGTAACAATAAATACTACTTTACATAAGAAATAAAAAAAAGTGCAGGAATGTAACTACTGTAAGTGCGAGTTAAGTACTAGTTAGAGGAGAGGATCTTAACAGTTGGTAGTTAGTTGCTGGTGTGTGTGTAATATGAATTCATGTTAACATGAAGGGAATACGATCTTATGTTACTATGAAGCTGGACAGGCAACCAGCGAGTTTCTACCTTTCTTTTTGAAGCTTTTAAACTATCCTATGATAGCTCTCTCTAGCTTGGGGAACCATTAACAGTTGGCAGCTGCGCATAAGCTGGACTCATGTGAGGATATGTTCTGTCTGATTTTATAAAAGTGTGAGTATGAACTCGTGTTCAAAGACAGTCTTGTGATCCCAACCACTTGTGGATGATGTGAAATTGCTTCGCATGTACATTAAATCCTGAGAGAGATAAGGGGACGCCAATGGAGAAGGGGCTTACCCTGCTATCGATGTAGTGAACGAAAGGGGCATCTTTTTTACCACAAATGTTAATTCAATGGTTGGGATTCTCACGGAAAGCATGTCAGAAGATTGCCGCCAGAGGAATCGATTAATAACATTTAGCGTTGATGTTGGGGTATAGTTTAGCGTTGATGTTGGGGTATAGTTTAGCGTTGATGTTGGGGTATAGTTTAGCGTTGATGTTGGGGTATAGTTTAGCGTTGATGTTGGGGTATAGTTTAGCGTTGATGTTGGGGTATAGTTTAGCGTTGATGTTGGGGTATAGTTTAGCGTTGATGTTGGGGTATA
>NC_045155.1:1015476-1193270 GCF_900700415.2 Clupea harengus
ACTCCGATGCTTAAGTCCGTACACTGGCTTCCAGTAAGTCACAGACTTTACTTTAAAGCACAGCTGCTTGTTTATAAATCACTAAATGTGACAGGATCAAATTACCTCTCAGATAGGTTTCTGTACACACTTGCTAGACCTCTCAGATCACTAGACAAATCTGTTGGCAATACCAAAACAGGGTTTAGCTTCTATGCTGCTCAGTTCTGGAACGAACTTTCTGATGACAGGACACTGTAGCCAGTTTCAAATCTAGACTTAAGACTTTTTTGTTAACTGATCAAATGCAAATACTTTTTATTTATTACCTTTTTTATTTATTCAGTTTGTCTACGTTCTTAAGAACTGTTATAATGCACTTCAATTCAGGAAGTAGACATCTAGTTCCTCCCAAGCCCTAATGGCTGGCCTGCATTTTAGCTCTATTCGCTACTTTCACAATGTTCTTATTCTGTTTTATGTTCTCTATGTAGATTATTTTAATTATGTTTTTGTTCCATTTGATGGACGTTGTATGTTCTTTTAATTCTATTTTTATTTCTTCCTTTGTCCTTACCTTTCCTTTGGATGTTCCTTTTTCTCTTATTTATGCAAAGCATATTAAAAATGCGTCTCTGTGTGTGAAATGTGCTATATAAATAAACTTGCCTTGCCTACTGGAGGTGTGTGTGTGTGTGTGTGTGTGTGTGTGTTTGTGTATGTGTATGTGTATAATGTATGTCTGTCTGCTTGTGTTGTATTACCGTTTACTGCTTACACAAAATCTTTACATGTCACATGATTTCTGAAACCTGTCACTCAAAGAGCAAAACCCCACACCAGATCTGCAAAACTATAATGTAATTCAGAACTTTTCAGCAAATGAAAAATGACACTGGTTGTGATGTTACCAAACAGGAGGCTGGGTACTCTGGGTCTCTTTTTGTTTACAAAGAGTAGAAAAGGTCATTTTATGTATTGTGTATGATGCGTTTCCTCACTGAACCCTTGAACACACTGAAATGCTGCTTTGGTAATGCACTTCACAGCAAAAGGTCTTTGTTACTGTAACAACCCTCAGCCGCCTAAGTGGCCATGCATTTATGTGTTGACTAAATATACTTCAGTTTGCTGTACTGAACTTTCTTACATAGCAAACTATTTTTTTATGTTGTACATTGTAGCACAGAGATGCATAAGGGGCACCCTCTATCTGCAATGCTTCCGTCTACAGTGCTTAGGAAAATGTGTGTTTAAAATTGTGTGTTTATGTATTCAATCTGTTGTTACCAGTTTTGTGGTGCACTTTAACGCTGAGGGGCCTTGTCTGGCAGAAACGGCAACGCCATGTGCATGGTTGCTCACTTAGATTCCATGACATCTAACGCTATTTTTATTGCGATCGACATCGTCCATTTCACGGAGTCCCAGATAACATAGGAGACATATTGTGTGTGGCGATGCAAAAGAATGATCTGAAGCTTTTAGGCTCCTGCGACAGCATATTAGGTTCGTCTCAGGTAACTGTGGCATTCAACGTTAATTCGATTGAAATTTTATCCTTGGGCTTTGGCAGCGATGGTTTGTGATCGGTGCATTCAAATGTGTGTGTGTGTGTGTGTGTGTGTGTGTGTGTGTGTGTGTGTGTGTGTGTGTGTGTGTGTGTGTGTGTGTGTGTGTTGCCAAGCCTATAACCAAAATCCAAGCCTTGGGGGAAAATGTGATTTATCGCCCAATGATAATTCACCTGCCCGGGTGGAATAGGCTGATCCTGCCAGCCGCTTATCGTCGTTTGAATGCAGTGTTGCATTTCTCAGGAGATTTGAGGTGTTTTGCATTTTGTGTGTGTAGTTTTATCAATTGAATGTACAGTTTTAAATAACAGGAGTATGTCTATGTGTGTGTGTGTGTGTGTGTGTGTGTGTGTGTCTATATGGATAGGACTGTTTTAAGACGTTTCTAAAATTGAAGACTGCAGTTCTGCTGACATTTGACCTGTCCTGCTTTTCGACAATATTTGGGACATGTCTGATGAATATTACATGAGTCTGTCCAAACGTCTGTGTGTGTAAACCAGTGGGAAAAAAGGAGGACAGGACAAAGAGGAGAAGACAAACTGCGAGGAAGGAGAGGAGAGAGAGTGAGTTTTTTTGGGCAGGGTTCCTGGAACATGGAGCTGAACAACACTGAGAAGGATCCCCAAAGAGTCCCATGCTGACCTCAGTACGAGTCTCTGCCTGGAACGGAACTAATTCCAGGGTTCTTCGTCTGCGTTACGAATGGTCCCCTCGGTCCCTTGTTCGTTTGGCCTGTGTTAGGAGACGAGGGATGAGAACATGGGAACAGTGAGGGAAAGAAAAAGGTAGAGTTTGTTTACATACCTGTGGATTTCAATCCATTTTCATCACCTTGCTTGTGTGTGTGTGTGACTGTGTTTGTGCCTGAGGATTTCTACGTGTTTATGTGTGTGAGTATGTGTGTCAGTGTGTTTGTGCATGTCTGTGTGTGTGTGTGTGTGTCTCTGTCAGGGTGGGTCTGTGTGTGAGTGTGTTTGTGTGTGCGCGTGTGTGTGTGCGTATGTATGTGTCTGTATGTGTGTGTGTGTAGTGTACACGGCAAGAAGAAGAATGAGTCTAGAGTGTCTCTTTGGAGAGATGCAGCTTAACGGAGATTTGGCAGAGTTAGGCGATTAACCTGTCATCAGAGGCATGCAACATTCCACCTCCACCACTTCTCCGCCATTTATTCTGTCCATCTGAATTCCAACAAGGACTTCTTCTTCTTCACACTGTCCTTCACCTTAAATGCCATCTCTACTTTGGCTGCTGTGACAGGTAACCACTGGAAGACCCAAATGATGTGTACTGCCTCACGGTTAACTTTTCAAAACTCAAGATGCCTGTGTCTTTCAAACGCCAAGTCTGCTTTTCTCATTCAAATGTTGAATGATGTCCACAGATGATGTCTTTCTCTCTCTCCCTTTCTTTCTCTCACTCTTTCTTTCGTTCTTTCTTTCTTTCTTTCTCTCACTCTCTCTCCCTTTCTTTCTCTCTCTCTCTCTTTCTTTCTTTCTCTCACTCTCTCTCCCTTTCTTTCTCTCTCTCTCTCTTTCTTTCTTTCTCTCTCTCTCCCTGTCTTTCTACTACTCTCCCTTTTTTCTCTCACTCTCGCTTTCTTTCTTTCTCTCACTTTCTTTCTTTCTTTCTCTCACTCTCTCGTTCTTTCTTTCTCCCTTTCTTTCGCTCACTTTTTAATATAGTTTGCTCAGGGAGTATTCAGACCCCTTCACTTTTTTTTTTACATTTTGTCATGTTGCAGCCTCATGCTAAAATCATTTCATCTTCGTCAATCTAGACTCAATAACCCACAGTGCTGAAGTGAAAACAGGATTTTCCGATTTTTTTTGGAGCAAAAAGTGAAATATCACATTGAAATAAGAATTTAGACCCTTTACTCAGTACCTAGTTGACGCACCTTTGGCAGCGATTATAGCCTTGAATCTTCTTGGGTATGACACAAAAAGCTTTGCACACCTGGATTTGGGGATTTTCTGCCATTTTTCTCTGCAGTTCCTCTCAAGCTCTGTCAGGTTGGATGGGGCCTGGGATTGGGTTCAAATAAGTGCTCTGGCTTTAGCCACTCAAAGACGCTCAGAGAGTTGTGCCTAAGCCACTCCTGCGTTGGAAGGAATTGTCCTATTGGAGGGGGAACCTTTGGCCCAGTCTGAGGTCATAAGCCCCCCCACCCCCCCACAGCATGATGCTGCCACCACCACGCTTCACTGTTGGGGTGGTATTGGGCAGGTGATTATCGGTACCTCATCCTCCAGACATGACGCTTAGAATTGAGGACAAACAGTTCAAGCTTAATTTCATCAGACCCGGGAATCTTATTTCTCCCAGTCTGAGAGTCCTTTAGGTGCTTTTTTGCCAATGACAAACAGGCTTTCCAGTGTCTTACACTGAGGAGAGAGAGGCTTGCGTCTGGCCACTCTGTCCTAAAGCCCAGGGCCCGTATTATTCACAAAGCATTTTTATCTTACCACTAAGAAAAACACCTTAGTCGCACAAAAGGTTTCTAACTAAAAAATCTAAATCCTATTTACAAAGCTGCTGAGGAAGGAAAAAGGAGAAACCCCAAGCTTAGGGAAAGGCTCCATTGCTGTGGCTCAAGTCAAGTCTCATGCATGCGCTCGCCTTCAACGGCCCACGGTGATTGGCTGACAGGCCTGTGCCGCTGAGTAGGGATGCGCTTCACAGCCTGCCGCAAAGAAAGATAAATGAAGAAATAAATATGTGACAAGCTACACATTAAATAATGATGCTATTAATAAATATGCTACCAACGTACAGAGTATCTTTGCACCGTTTTCAAAATGCATCTGTATGATGACACGTTTGTGCAGACAGGAGTGAGTTCAATAAAATGTTACGTTTGATTTCTTTTCGGTACTGACTAGGTTGTTTCGGTTGGTTGGTTGGTTATGCATTGCATCCCTCACAAGCTCTATAGTTATTTCCATGTGATTGAGACGGTATCTTTTCAGTCATTCTGCATCTCATCTGCATCAGTCATTTGGACTCTTATCCCACCCCCACACCCTAAGTCTGTGTTACATTAACACACATTACATTGCATATTGCTCAATCACATTTTGCACTCTACTTTCCACTTTACTTTTTTTTTTATATTCATTGTCTATATATTTGTATCGTATATATTGTGTTTTTTGGTTCTTATGTGTAGTACTTTTCTTATGTGTAGTCACATCAGCAATAAATCCCATTCTGATTCTGATTCTGATTCTGCATCTCCATTTTAAAAACATTGCACCATGGACTGATAGAAACGGCTGTGTCTGTCCGTTAGTTTGGGAGTTGGTCTTCGTGAGTTTGTGAGACCTCTCAACATGCTTCTTAGTTTCTCCAAGACTGAGGTGCTACTTTTTGACGAGTCCCAAAGGTAGGACTGACATGCCCATTATTTTTAGGTAGCCTTTTTTTTGTAGCCTTCCCCAGATTAGTTTCCCTCAACGCAATCCTGTCTCTGGGTTCTGCAAGGCAGTTCCTTTCAACATTATGGCTTGGCGCAATCCTGTCTCTGGGTTCTGCAGGCAGTTCCTTTCAACATTATGGCTTGGCGCAATCCTGTCTCTGGGTTCTGCAGGGAGTTCCTTTCAACATTATGGCTTGGCGCAATCCTGTCTCTGGGTTCTGCAGGGCAGTTCCTTTCAACATTATGGCTTGGCGCAATCCTGTCTCTGGGTTCTGCAAGGCAGTTCCTTTCAACATTATGGCTTGGCGCAATCCTGTCTCTGGGTTCTGCAAGGCAGTTCCTTTCAACATTATGGCTTGGCGCAATCCTGTCTCTGGGTTCTGCAAGGCAGTTCCTTTCAACATTATGGCTTGGCGCAATCCTGTCTCTGGGTTCTGCAGGGCAGTTCCTTTCAACATTATGGCTTGGCGCAATCCTGTCTCTGGGTTCTGCAAGGCAGTTCCTTTCAACATTATGGCTTGGCGCAATCCTGTCTCTGGGTTCTGCAGGCAGTTCCTTTCAACATTATGGCTTGGCGCAATCCTGTCTCTGGGTTCTGCAGGGCAGTTCCTTTCAACATTATGGCTTGGCTTTTGCTATGATATGCTTTGTGAGCTGTGAGTGACCTTGTGTGTGGAAACATCTCAAAGATGATCAAGAGAAATGGGGAGCTGTATAATAAATAGCCTTAACATGTTACTAATAGGCTAATATATAAGTTTGTGCTCGAAATTGATGAGGAATATAAGTATATAATATTCAGTAAGTTAAAAACATTAGGCTACTTGAAGTTAAGGTTGAAGTCAGGTAAATTGGGACATGACGTGCAATTCATTCATTATTATTTTTTAATTATTATTATAATTTGTATTATAATGGGAGCGACAGTGGTACAGGAGGTAGATAAGTCGTTTAGAAATCAGAAGGTTCAATTCCCTGTCGAAGCGTCCTTGAGCAAGACACTGAACCCCTAATTGCTCCTGATGTGCAGTGTGCCATCAGTGTAAATGTAAAAATGTGTATACATCCTTGTAAGTCGCTTTGGATAAAAGCGTCTGCTAAATGACTAAAAAAAAAAAAAAAGAAATGGGAGGCACCTGAGCTAAATGTCAAGGGTCAAGGGTCAAGGGTCAGAACAAAGGGTCTGAATAATTATGTCAATGTGATATTACATTTTTTTTTTTAACTTTTTCCCCCCTTTTTTCTTTGTCATTATGGGATATTGAGTGTAGATTGATGAGCGAAATACTTCCTGAATGCACGGCATCTACTGTAAACCCTGAATATACTGTGTCAAGACGCACGTATAATATGTTAAAAAAAATAAGCTAAGTTTCATGTTTGCCCACAAGGTCACAGGTCACAGAGAAGGCGTTGAGTGGGTCTGAGCCTGTGTGCTTGTGAGTGTGAAGAGTAAAGAAAGTTTACAATAACAGTATCGTTCCCATGTCCTTAACCCTCCTTGTCTGACCCTTGTCTTTGATCTTCTCATCTTTTCCCTTCTCCATTGCCTCTGTAACATCCCATCTCTCTGTCTCTCCCCCTCTCTCTCTCTCTCACACACACACACACACTCTATCCCTCTTTTCCTGGCAGACGTAGTGCTTCCTTCCACCCAATTGCTTCCTCATTAGTAAAAAAGCTCAAATTAATCTGAAGAAACGGATGTTGACGTCTGCTCTTTTGAAGTCTTCCCCAGTCGTCCTGATGTCTCTATTTTTTTGGTCTTTCTGTCTCTCCCAGACTTCGTATAACCATAACGAATTCAAAATAAATTCCTCTGTTATGTGTCTCACCCAGAGATTTACGGCAGTCCATTTTTAATGATCAGAAGCCAATAGACTAGCAATACAAAATACTACTATGACAGTTATCACCAGCACCACCACTACCATAATAATAATAATAATAATAATATTATTATATATAATTCATTTTTGTGCTGATATTATATAACATAACATAACATAAGATAATATAATATGTCTGGGAAAATGTATGGTTCGTAGGTCTTTCTTGAAAAACAAATTCTGGGAGGACCCTGCTGGGGTGTTGAGATGGCCCAATCAGTCCAGTGGAACTTTCTGCAGCCTTCTGATGAGCCATAAAGCAAAATATAATATAATGCAATTACTGCCCCTCAGCAGTTCAAGTTGTGGGAAGATTAAGAAAATGCAGAGGGTTTCTGCACCGATGTGAGTGACATACTGTTCCGCCATTCAAACCCTTCTAAATCTATCTTCTTGGAACCCTTTTCTTCCCTGTAATTTGGTTATTGAATATTTGTTGCAGCCATTCTACGGGACCAAATAGACTCATAAATATTCTTTAGTCTGACCCGAATAGAAGCCCGTCCAAAATCCTCACATCCGAGATCCCCTGATAGCCACCCTTGCCAAATCTAGACAACAGAAAATATGTGGTGAAAAAAAAAAATTAAAAAATTAAAACTTCATGTCTCCATCAATCAGGAAATGAATTTGAGCCTTTTTGTTTTACTGGCGTCATAAAGATGATTGGTGGAGGACTGCAGGCCTGATAGCATGTAGTCATAGACATCTGTGGAATTAATTGCTTCCATATAGTTACAACAAAGCAATTATGTCAGTGAAGTATCTAATTTATGAGGGTAAGTATACTATGGCAGCTGATGTCCTACAAAGGATATCCTATATAGTCAGTGGTAGAACTTTTCTGTAATTAAAATGCCTTGTTTAAAGAGGCAAAATGTGAAAAAAATAATAATAAATGTCAAAGATAATGCTGCATTCTGAAAAGAGAATATTCCTTAAAGCAGCATTAAGGAGTTCCAAAACTAGTAAGCTAACTACCTAAAAGGCATGCAGAAACCTTGCAAACACCACCAACAGCTCAGCTGACACTGATATAAGTTTGCCAACACACTAACTGGTGTCTTTTGGCAGTATAGCTGGCAATGTCATGCTGTGAAAGCTTTTCTTGCATGCGTGTTCCAGCCCGGTACACAGAACTACATAGGGCATATCCTGGATGTTAACCAGCCGTGTTTTTCTTGTTGTAATTCTGCTTTCATTTTCATTAAGGAAAAATACATATTACTAAGGTAAATAGGCAAAGTCTATATGAGTAAAAAAAACTGTGTAAGTACTTTTTGAAGGTTGAAAATGTTCTGTTTTAACTTGGGTTATAAACACCTGTATGCAACAATTAAATGTGGCAAATGCATCAACAAACAACCCCTTTCAGCCCACAAGAACTTACCAGAAGAACTGCACACACACACACACACACACACACACACACACTTTATTACATTTCAGCCTTAATAAGCATCATGAGAAGACGCCCTTGTTCAAAACCCACCACTTGCTGATTACTTTTGCCACCGACGCAATTAAGTAGAAGTGCCTGTGAGTAGAGGGCATACTATTGTGCTATTGCCCCTGAGGGGAGACCCCGTGGCAGTGGTGATGCCTCGCTCACTCTGTACCGACACTCTTTTGTGGTGATTAACATCGTTTCATGGACAGCGTGTTCTGTGTGGTTCAATGTTTTACCAGAGGAATGTAATGTAATGATTCTGAGGTATTGTTTTAGCGTCGCAAAACGTCATTAGGGACGTTACGATTGCAGATATGATGCAAATAGGTTCTGAGAGGCACAACTGTGAAGTCTGGCAGACTATGATGAATGACAGGGCGTTACGTCAACAGCGAGGCACGAGGAGATTAATAGAGTTGCTAGAGTAAATGATTCACTTTAACTCTTTACACTTTAACAACACTCTTTTACCAAAATAAACATGTTCTATGTCTTAAACACAGACCCAGACACCCGCAAACGTATCAGGCGCTATATACATAAAACACATTTTCTGATGGTTTTAATGACAAGACACCCGCAAACGTATCAGGCGCTATATACATAAAACACATTTTCTGATGGTTTTAATGACGTCTTAGATCTAATATTGGGTAGGAATGTCAGTATAACATGCTGTTCTGGCAGTTGACATTGAGAGGTGTCATGACAATTACCTTAATAGTCATGTAATACCATTAAACATTATCGTTATCAGTACTCTTTCTCTTTCAGTAACTTTCACTATTTTTACTATTTCAGAAGGGTTTTATTACTTTTATTCCTTTTCTCATGATTTTAGTAATCAAGAAGCCTATCGGAACATCAGGTTCTGATACGATGTTGATCATTATTTAACTCCATGTATTGCTCTTGCTGCTTGCTTTTATTGATTTTATGTAAAGCACTTTGAACTGCAACTCTTGTATGAAATGTGCTATATAAATAAAGTCTTACTTACTTACTCTGATAACTCTCCTCATGTCAGATGCCATAATATTTATCTCATGACAACAAATGACTGGATAGTTGACATGCCTTGATATGTTCATGACATTGTTATATCACTCTTGTGCCTGAGGTTTCAAGAACAGAATGACAGTGAATGCCATTTAACAGTGTGTCTTACATCCATGTAAGAGTGATGTGTATGAAACCTTTACATCCATGTAAGCATGAATGTGTCTTACTGTACATCCATGTAAGATGATGTGTATGAAACCTTTACATCCATGTAAGAGTGAGTGTGTATGAAACCTTTACATCCACAGGTAGCCGTCCAACTACATGCCCGCTGGACCCCATCCCATCCAACATCCTTCAAGCCATATCGCCTGCCGTCTTACCGGCAATAACACTAATGCTTTAGTGCTTAATGCTTCATTTAATTCTGGAACATTTCCTTCTCTTTTCAAAGTGGCTCGGGTAACGCCGCTGCTCAAGAAGCCTTCTCTCGATCCCACAGTCTCCAGGTCGTGCCGCTTTGCGCTATACAACATCCGCAAAATCAGGCCGCACCTAACCCAGTATGCCACCCAGCTGCTGGTGCAAACCTTGGTGAGCTCCCGCCTTGACTACTGCAACGCCCTCCTAACGGGCCTGCCGGCTTGCGTGGTGAAACCACTACAGATGATCCAGAACGCGGCGGCGCGTCTGGTGTTCAACCAACCGAAAAGGGCACACGTCACCCCGCTACTCATCGAGCTCCACTGGCTGCCAGTAGCTGCTCGCATTAAGTTCAAGTCACTTATGCTTGCCTACAGAGTGCTTACTGGTTCTGCTCCCACCTACCTAAATGCTCTTGTAAGGGCAAATGTTACACCCAGGCAAGCACGGCAATCCAGACTATTTTCATTTGTAGTTCCACGTTGGTGGAACGAACTGCCTAGTACTACCAGAGCAGGGGCGTCCCTCTCTAGCTTCAAGAAGCTTTTGAAGACCCAACTCTTCAGAGAGCACCTCCCCTCCTAACTGGCACCTGACTAGCGCTTAACTTGCACTTCAGCAGTTACATTCCTGCACTTCTTTTTCCTTTTTTCTAATTCTCATGTAAAGTAGTATTTATTGTTACACAATGCTTTTTATTGCTCTTAGCTTGACTGTTCTCTCCCTTGTACGTCGCTTTGGACAAAAGCGTCTGCTAAATGACTAAATGTAAATGTAAATGTAAAATGTAAATGTAAGAGTGAGTGTGTATGAAACCTTTACATCCATGTAAGAGTGAGTGTGTATGAAACCTTTACATCCACGTAAGCATGAATGTGTCTTACTGTACATCCACGTAAGCATGAATGTGTATGAAACCTTTACATCCATGTAAGCATGAATGTGTACGAAACCATGTAAGCATGAATGTGTATGAAACCTTTACATCCATGTAAGAGTGAGTGTGTATGAAACCTTTGTGAAGATCACTGCTGACCTCTACTGGTAGGATCACAACAAGCCAAAATATCTCCTCACTTTTTTCATAATGACAGATATTTAGAAGTACTATCAGTGTTACCTAATGATACAATCATGGCTTCATTTTTTAAACAGTTTATTGTAGCAAGTCTTTATTTTCTAAGACTTCTAAGAATCTTTGTCCTGAGAAAATACAGAGTTTAATGGAACTACAAAAGGACACACACAACAACTACACGCCATAAACACAGGGCATTAATTAATGGCCAAACAATAAAATATCTTAGCAACTGTTCTGAACAAAAATTAACAAACTTATACAGTATAAGACTAGCGAATGATCTATGTGCTCGATGTTTCCTCGATCTCTGAGGTAATTTTATACTTGAAAAACTTTTTTTAAACGCTCCATGTCAGTTTGACTTTGGTCGGGTCGTGCTGAATCTGCTGAAAACCTGTATACAGTATCTAAAGGACGCAACAGCAGACCCAGGGGCTGAGTGCAGTAAATTAATGTCTTAATAAACACAAACTTGACATAACTAAAGCATACAAGCTTTTTTTTCCCCTTTTCCCTATTCTTCAGGATTACCATCTTTCACTTCCATCTCAAATTAATTTGTGAAGTTTTTATGCTACTATGAAACTAAAATGTTTAGAATATTTTTTTAATTGTCATTTTGCTTTTAGAAATGGAAATACAGAGAAATTCGCCACAATATTATGGCGATCTTACAAAAACAAATACCGCAAAGCATTTGCTTACTCTTCAAACCTCTTAACAAACTGCAGTAACATAAGATATTTTAGCCTGGAGGCATTGTTAAACTGCCTAGTGGCTCTCTAGAAAAACAAATAGGATAAAAACAACTTGAACATGCATTTTCACAAAGTGCCAATTACCGTGGAGCTTGAATTGTCCTTAGTCCTGCTACCACCAACATGCACTTTCATCACTATGTGTAGCAGCACATGTTGGGGGAGGCTTAGGAGACGGACATCTATTGTATTGCACCAATTAACAGCATATACCTGCTGCTGGTCTGGGACCGGACTGGACTTGGTGGGGGTGGGCGGATGGGTTAGGTTGGGTTCAGAGGTTTACTAGGGTTCCATGGTAAGAGGCCCTTTGCTCTCGATCTCCCTCATGATGGACTGGACCACTTCAGACGTGGTGCCCTGACCTCCCAGGTCTGCTGTGTGAAGCTTTGGAGTGTCCAAAAGAAGAAAGGCAAAGTGTTAGACAGTGGTACAGAGAGAGTCGTTTAGTAATCAGAAGGTTGCTAGTTCGATTCCCTGTCGAAGCGTCCTTGAGCAAGACACTGAACCCCTAATTGCTCCTGATGTGCAGTGTGCCATCAGTGTAAATGTAAATGTAAATGTGTATACATTGTAAGTCGCACATATGTAAGTCGCTTTGGATAAAAGCGTCTGCTAAATGTAAATGTAAATGTAGACAGACACTGTGATAGCATTACCGTACTATCCTATTGAGATGGGGTTAGTAGCACACAGGGAGCCGTGCTAATGTGGCTAATTGCTATCGGCTGTGATTTGAGTCGAAATCTGAATCAGTGAAATTGAAGACTCTTTAATGAACTGCATATGTACATGTCTGTGAAGGTTACAGTGTCATGCATCTCATACAAAAGTCATAAAAACAACACCAGGCAACACATCCTGTGCGAATTTACATGTTGGTGAAAATGTCCTTGTTTCCTGGGAAATTTCTTGTCTTTTTTTTTTTGTATGTGGGCACTGGATGAGGAACCTGTTCTATTTTGGCCAACAAATACTAGCCACAAAGGCTTAAAACTATGCCTGAAAAAATGTGATTAAGCAGGACACATGGGATAATACAAAAACAGCAACAAAGCATAGATTTACTAGATGGATTTCCCTGCAAAACACTCCTAATCATCATAGTAATAATAATAGTAAGTCCTAATTGTGTGAACAATTAAAATGTTTTATAAAATATATATAAGCTATATATAAATATAGTTGTCCTATGGTAAAAACTACGTAACAGACTTATGTCTTCAATCCTAATCCAGTTAGAAAAGATGGTATTGCCAGGGTAGGGCATGGATAAACATGGATCACAGTCTCTCCAGGATCTTGTGAGGATCTGTTGTGATTGTCCTTTTAGTCGGTACTAAATCCACTCTACTCAAAGTTGACAGTTTTTCCCTCTCAATTGACAGCTCCATAGTTTCCCCCTCCCCCCAGGTAAAGAGTCTGGGTGTCATCGTCGACGGCTCACTCTCCTTCAAATCTCATATCAACATCTCCACCCGCACCGCCTACTTCCATCTCCGTAACATAAATCGCCTCCGTCCCTCCCTCACCCCCCACACCACCTCTATTCTTGTACATAGCCTTGTCACCTCCCGTATCGACTACTGTAATTCTCTCCTCTTTGGTCTCCCCCAGAAATCCCTCCATAAGCTCCAACTGGTCCAGAACTCAGCTGCCCGTATCATCTCCCTCACCCCCTCTTTCCACCACATCACCCCCATCCTACAGCAACTCCACTGGCTTCCAATTCACTTCCGTATCAACTTTAAAATTCTTCTTCATACTTTTAAAGCCATCCACAACCTTGCCCCTCCTTACCTGTCTGACCTCCTTCACACTGCCACCTCCACCCGCTCCCTCAGATCCTCCTCTTCCATCCACCTAACTGTCCCCTCTGCCCGGCTTACCACCATGGGGAGCAGAGCTTTCAGCCGCTCTGCTCCCAAACTCTGGAACTCACTCCCACCTGACATCCGAAACATTGACTCCTTCCCTCAGTTCAAATCCTCTCTCAAAACCCACCTTTTCAGGATTGCATTCTCACTGTAGTTGCCATGCTGTTTTTACTTGCACTTTTAATTTTAATTGTTTTGTTATTTGTTTGCTCCTGTTTTAAATTGTAAAGCGTCCTTGAGTGACATGAAAGGCGCTGTGAAATAAAATGTATTATTATTATTATTATTGTTGCAGCCAAAAGTGACTGAATTTGCTGCAGTAATTGCTGCTGCAAAATCTGTGGTTCAAATTGTGGTGATTTTGAGTCCAATAAAATCAACTGCAAATAATGCAGAAACTCCATGACTTTGCAGGGTTTTTTTTTGCGGTAATGAGTGAAAACTGCAACCCACAACTGCAATTGCGGAGAATTCTTGAATTTGTGTGAATTTGTGAAAATGCAAGGGTTTAGTTTAGCAGTTATGTGATAGAATGGCTATGATGCGCTCATACCCGTGTCTCTGACAGAGTGGTGTTCACAGCTTTCCGGATCATGCTAGCATATGCATGAAGCCTGAAAGGAAGACATGAAAAAACTCAAACAGGGAACTTAAACAGAGAATATACAGATGACTTTGTGATAGTCTTGGTTAATGTCAAGCTGTCATTACAAAGACATCCCAAACTATGTGAACTTTGCAGTATACATGACATAATTGAGAGAATGACACTTAATGACAACAGTCATAAACATTCATAAAGACTCCTTTATGTTCATGTCAGTCTTATGCACACCCCTTCAGGTAAAGTGTCATAATATTAAAATATTTTGTATATGAAAACCATAAAAAAGCAGCAGAAATCATGTAGACAGTCGTGCTTTAACCATGACAACAAGTATGTAGTAACAAATCATAGAACACTATCTGCTGCTGCTTATTTCTCTGAAATGTTCGAATATTATACCCAGTAATCATATAAATATAAACCCGTTTTTATCTAAATCAGTTGTGATGTACTGTATAAGTGTGAGACAAATAACTTGTCTTGAACATGAGAAAATTGCCTCCCTCTCCAGTATGACATGAAAGTAACTTTCTTGTACAGCGACCGACACAAGGACAAATAAGGACTTACTCCAAGTGATCGAGCATCAGACAGCCAGCCAGCAGAGTCGCAGTGGGGTTGGCGATGTTCTTGTCAGCGATGCTCTTCCCCGTGTTCCTGGTGGCCTAGAAATCAAAGGCGGAACATGGGCTCTCAGAGGATTCCACACTTCAAAGCGTTGAACTCCGGCCAAATGTCCTCCCCGAGTCTCTTACCGTTTCAAAGACGGCGTAGTCCTTGCCGTAGTTGGCGCCGGGTACCAATCCCGGACCCCCGACTAAGCCAGCGCACACGTTGCTGACCACGTTCCCGTACAGGTTGGGCATCACCATGACGTCAAACTGATGGGGCTTGGACACCAGCTGCACGTATGGGGGAAATGGAAAGGATAAGTCTAAGCCTGGGCTAATGAAAGATTCAAGTTCACAGTTCAAGATTCTGGTGAAAGGTTGTCGATATTTGAGCTCAACAGCCAATCAAATTACACCCCTTCCTTCCGTGCTCCTGAGGTGACGTGCTGTATGGCTGATATAGGTCATGGCTAGGGCCGAACCACTTTCTTGTTTGATCATTTACAGAGCCAGGACTGTGTACAAACACACAGAATGGACAGCTACAGACGTGAGGAGCAATTGGCTGAATTTGATAAAAAGGTGTACTGGATTAGAATCACAAATCCCATTTCCTCCTGACATTTATTGGCTGAAAGTCATGCTGTAATGATTTATTTGTTGTTGCATTCATACATTTGTTTTGTAAACCTGCATGGTGGTGTTATCAACGATCATGCTGTCAAAGGTTATGTCTGGATATCCTGCTGCCACCTCGTTACAGCACTGGAGGAACAGGCCATCGCCCAGCTTCCTGTGTGGGGTTTTAAAACAGCAGATGATAAGCGTGTCTCAGATCAAAGGATACAATCTTTCCAGTCAGCTGATCTTCACGGTAAGAGTAGGAGCTGGGCAGAAATACTTACATGATGTTGGCCTTGTGCACGGCTGTGACCCTGCGGCGACCTTTCTCCCGTGCTAAGTTGAAAGCGTACTCAGCGATTCTCAAGGACTTCCTGCGAGTGATAATCTTCAGACACTCAACCACTCCGGGTACACTCTGAGAGAGCGAGAGAGAGAGAGAGAGAGAGAGAGAGAGAGAGACTTATAAAGAAAACGCGCACACACACACACACACACACACACACACACACACCACACACACACACACACACACACAGACAGACACACACACACACAACACACATGCACACACACGCACGCACGCACACGCACGCACGCACGCACGCCACACACACACACACACACACACTCCTACCTCATGCTCTAGGCTGCTGTACTCTCCCTCTGTGTTTTCTCTGATGATGATGATGTCGATGTCTTTGTGTCGAGTATTAACACCAGGAAGGGAATGGCAGTGCATCACATTGGCATACAAATCCAGATTTGTCCTACGAAAAGAAATCTGACTTCCATCAACAGACAATGAATGGGCAGACTTACAAAAAATACTTACAAAAAATACATGCCAGTCAACTAAATCCTACCGAAGCAGATTGTTCCTGGATTTGTGAGAGGGCGGTAAGTTGTGATTGGTCTCTATGTTACCTAAAAATAAGAATCAACAAAATTAGGGAGTTAGACTAAGTGGAAGGTGTAAGATCGGTAAGAAACGGCAAACGCACACACCAATACCCTGACTCTCTCGTGCCTACCCTTCAATGCCACTCCGTTCCGCTTGATGGCAGTGATGGCATTGTTGATGTCATCCTCAGAGGTTACCGTGGAGTCCACTTTCACAATCTCAAAATCCACAGGCACGCAGCAGAACCTGTGGGAGAGTGGTGAACAGAAACCCAACAGATGAATAACTCAGTTCAGTGCCTATATAGTGTGGTCAGGTGTAGCGAGATGGACTCAGTTCAGTGCCTATATAGTGTGGTCAGGTGTAGCGAGCTGGACTTTGTCTCCCAACAGCTTTGCAGTGCTATGACCACTGTATTTCACAACGAGAGGCTGTTTTGATTACTAGTTACGCTATTCAAGGATAAATCAGATGTCAATGTCTGGAAAGGTTAAATGTAACCACAATGTACAGTGTTACTTGATTACAATGTAACCCCCCCCTAGAAACGAGGCCATCCTGTTTGTGCTTCATTTGTTGCATATCAGTACAGCTGGTTTGTAACAAACCACAATGTACAGTGTTACTTGATTACAATGTAACTAAAACAGAGTTACACAAAGGTGATATGATGCACCCCCTGTCCTGATAAGTTGCTCCAGATTCAGTGCTAGAGGGAGCTGGCATCAGGGCGCGATGTGTCTAACCTGAAGAGTTCTCTGACGTGGTTGAGCAGCTCAGGTCCGATGCCATCTCCAGGAATCAGTGTGACCGTGTGTCTGCCGCCATACTTGGCGGGAGGAGGCTGGTGAACGGAGAGAGAACAGGCTGACACCTCATGGGACCCGTTATGACACGCAACACCCATCACCTGTGACTCACCTGTCCCGACATCACTGCACACTTCAGCACACAGTCTAGCTTGAGATAGATACACATATTCAATCTAAACATGCAGAAGGTTAAACTAGAGTGAAAGTCAGTTGCTTTACATCCCAAACATGTTTTAGGTCCTAAGAGGTCGTGACCTTCTCGTTACCACAACCTCTTAGCACAACATCAATCTCCAAATTGTATTTTTTTTTTTTGCACAACTTTCTTTTTCACTCTGTTTAATGCAATACAAGTATACTAATCATATGTTATCTATGAACTATGGGACTATAACTTCTATCCAGCTGGTGCTAGTAGAGGGGTCTTCTTCAGTAATATCCTAGTACTTACAATAGCCTGGCCCATGTTGGAGGGATTAGAAAGTCAGAGGGAGAGAACAGGGATGGTTAATCATTGGGGAGAGAACAAGACATCCCTAGTCTTGTGTTAACGGCTTATTCATGCGTGGTAGACAGTAGGAAAGGGTGCCTGTTTCAATTGTGGAGACATTCATTGTTTCCCCTTTTGACACAAAATTGCAGGTGGGATTGGATTTTGACAGGGGACTGTCTGGCTGGGGGAAGTTAAATGGTTAGCCCCGTTGGCAAATTTGAGGTTTGGATGGAAACAGCCAGTAAGATAATTAGATGGATATTGTTAGTAACATTAAAGAGAGGGTTCATCTTGTTTTGATGGTTCAAGATGTTCAGATACAAATAAAGGAACACCTGTCCAAGGACTGGATGACGTCTAAGTACAAAATCTGGTGCTTCACGTTATAAACTCCATGACATTGGATATGAAGCTATAATATTGAGAGAAACAAAAATGACCAGAAATGTTTAATAATATTTACATATTGTCAATATGGCATTCACACAAAGCCATAGTGCCATTACAAGCTGTCACCTGTCCACCTTTGCGTGTGAAGTGTTTGTTTGCTGAGGGTGGCACTTACGGTGTAAGAGGACTTGGTCCTCTGGCCGCAGATAGAGGCTGGTCGGAGTACCTATGAGTAATAGTAGAACAGGAAAGACAACCGACCAATGCGATCAAGTTACAAGCAACCAAACTGGCTTAAAAAAGGAAATTATCTCCTACCTTCATGCATGACAGACCGAGATATGTGTAGATATGATCACCCTGACACCTGCCCTCTAGAAGTCATATCTTCTACACCAGAGACGTGGTCTACACTCACCTGACCTGTTTAGATTAAGCGTTGTAAAACAATCTATCAGTAGTAACGTTATATTTACAAAGACTTGATAATTTACATTAAACACTTTCGGAAACAGACTATCTCAGCGGCTCAATAAATGGTTTAATAATTGAAACGTCGCTAACAAGCTAGCGTTGACCTTGCATGGTTTAGTTCGCTGCAGGATGAATAGCATAACGTTACTTCGGCAGCCTGCAAGGTTTAGCAACCACCTACGTGAAAAAGTGGCTGAACGAACACCTTCATTATAAATCACAGGAAATGCAGAACATATATTTGTATGCTTACATTGTTCGTATTTCGCATTAATCCGCCCCATGTCGGTTTTAGTAACCGGGATACTGTCAACACTGTTCTGGGAGACATTTTGTATCCAAATGTATGAAGTAGCTAGTCTATCAGTAGCCTAATGCCTTTGCTACGTGCACGATGGAGTGGGCGGTGTTCCTGATCGCAAATCAGCCAAACAAACTTCGTCCTGGTTGGCGTTGCGTTCGATTCCATGCCACCAGTCGACCAGGATCAGTGGTCAAATCAGGATTTAAGCCGCTCTAGACATTTGTCTGTAGCGACATCTATCGTTCGCTAAAAACATGGCTACAATGTTCGTATGCCAGAGACAGGTATGAGATTAGAAAGGGTTGGAAAACAGTAATTATTTCGGGCCTTCTGTTTAGAAAATAGTGCGGAAGGGGAGAATAAGCACAGTTCCAGGGCAAGCACAGTTCCATCTTAATCTTCTTCTCACTACAGCATGCTTTGGAGGGCCACAGACAAGCTGTCATAGGCCATAGGTCATAGGCCATATTTCTCATATTTCTTTTTCATTATTTAAGTAGGCCTAGGGTAAAAAGCAGGAATTTGGTCTATCTATAATGTTGTAATAAGGGAATAAATGGGGGGAAAGCAAAACAAACAAACAAACAAACAAAAATGGAAATACAGAAAGAAATGACCCAAGATAATGGGGATACTTTCATAAAACTGTCCTTGTTCTGTAATACATTTCTTTCTGATAGAGAAATTGTTAGAATCAATATTCAAAGAGGAAGGAGAGAGAGATAGTACGGTTTCACACGCTGAATAACACAAGGCTAATTTTCCACACTGACAGATGGGCAGACTATCGTCTAACATTGTCCAGGCAGAATGTTAACTGATATGTGGGATAGACACCAGGACAGATGAACCCTCTGTCCGTTTTTTCATCTCCCACTATCTTTCCATGCAAAATGCTGAGTCTGTGACAGAAGTATGAGACCTTTGAAAGCAATGCATAGTCCAGCAGCTGTTGAGCTAATAGTGCATTGTTGAGCCACAGAAGAGGTGCCGTTATCAGGCTTCTTACAATGTTACAAAACCATTATTGACAAGACTTGTTATCCATCTCACTGTTGTAAAAGAAAACCAAATCCAAACACCTGTAGCCTAAATGGTATGTGATTGCAGAATATAACACACCCCATTCCAAGCCCTTTTCTTCAACCTTGTATCATGCATTAAAATGTCAATGCCTTGAATAAAAGATGTTACCTGGCTGTGGTGGAGAGCTTGTTAACTGTAGGGTTTATAATGCAAAAGACTAGTCTGCATCCCTTAACAATATTGCATGAATGAAACCTTTGAGTGTGACGTAGGACCAGGGAGGAAGCATCACTGCTATGGTGTAATGGGCCTATGACTTGTCATAGCTTGTATTTCAAATGAATCCTGATAAACAGTTGACATCTTAAAATAAGGTAGAATTAATGTTTACTCCGTTACTGAGGCTTGCCAGCTGTTGTGGCCAGGTTGTGGTAAAGGTCTCTAATATAATTAGGCTAGCCTGGAAGAAAATACTTTATTTTTAGCTAAAATATTATGTATATGGCACCGACAGCCTATTTATTTGGTTAGTATTGGAAAAGAAAAATGTTTGATGTTGATGTCACAAATCAGTGCCAATGCCTTGGATTTAAGTGTTTCAACCTAGCTGTCAGTGTGGTTACTATCTTGGTACTTGAAGTTTTCCATTAGACCACTTATATATTCCTAAAGGAAAAATATGGGAAATAAAAAATACAACTCCCAGTTCCAGAACCTCACCCCTCCCACTCTCCTCCTCTTGATACCTCCTCCCACTTTTAGTTAGTCCGCGAGGAAGTCGCAAGATGGCCGACGTCGCTTGAAAGTATGTTCCTCTCCTCAACATGAAGTCGTGAGTGAGAAAGAGAGCGAGGGAGACAAAGTTGGGGTTTTATTTTTATTTTATTTTAGTTATTTTACTTTATTTTTTCTTAATCACCCATCTCATTCCGCATCGCGTCTGCCCCCAATTTGTCTTTGCTAGCGAGCTAGTTGACGCGTCAATCACGCCGGGACCTTAGCTAGCTAACCAGCTAAGTTAGCTAGCTAGTTTGTTACTAGCTGAAGGCATTTACCTAACGTTAGCTAGTCAGCCTTCAACATCATCGTTGTCGATACACAAATGGTTAAATAGTTTTCTTTAATATCAAGATTATCGTACTATTGTAAACGACTCAGCTATGTTTGGGAACAAATGCGTATAAATTGCTTTTCAAATGTGTGACCAGTTTGCTAGCAAGTGGGATTATATTTGTGGTGTTTGAGACATTGTCGAAACTAGCTAGCTTGCGCGCCGTTACTAGTTATTGTAACACTGTTGTGCAAGTTTGTATTTGTTCGGCTAGCAACACTGTAATTGATCGAACAAGTTTAATCTGGTAGTTGTGCTATAGTCGTTCTGGCAGCCCACCAAAATATATCGAAAGGAATGGACACACCATTGCACTCTTACGACCAAATTTGAAAAATTGCTACAGTTATTCAGCTGTAGTTGGCAAGGTACTGGTCAACGTGTAACTGGCTGTCAAGTTTTGTGACATAGTTTGCAAATCGTCGTAAAGGTATTCTTTGAAGAAGACAAGCATTACTACGTCGGTTACTGCATCTCCCACTTCACTTTGCACGACCGCACATTTGATCGCTTGCACAGAATTTAAGTAAACATTGCAATGGGAATTCAAGGTTTCCAGGAGTATCTGGAGAAGCGTTGCCCAGGCGCTGCTGTTCCCGTAGACCTCCTTAAACTCGCCCGAACAGCAGCCCGGCAACCCCCTCACCACCACCATCACCACCACCATCCCCATCACCCAAGCTCTCTGCCTCCGCCACCCCCGCCAGCTCGGATTCTGGTGGATGCCGACTCTGGCCTGCAACGTCTGTACGGCGGTTATCAGACAGATTGGGTATGTGGAGGCGAGTGGAACGCGATGCTCGGTTATCTGGCGGCTCTCTCGCAGGCCTGCTTGTATCAGGGAGGCCTGGAGCTGGTAGTGATTTTCAACGGCACACTTGGAAAAGATCGCTGGCCGGAGTGGGCGCGGCGGTCGCAGGGGCAGCGGCAGACTGCGCAGCTCATTGTCAACCACGTCGGCAGCAAGGCCACGCCGCCTCCGCGGGCCTGGTTCCTGCCCCCGGCCTGCCTTAGCCACTGTGTCCGCCTCGCCATGTTCCGCTTCCGTGTGCGGGTAAGTCCAATATGGCCATCATGCCTCACGATAGTTTACCCAGACTCATGTGTGAACACGAATACAAGTGCATACCCTATGAGCTGAATACTTTACCCATTTTTGGTGTGGGCTGTGTCCATGCAACTGAGGCCTGTATCATAAACACATGCATGTATTTCTATTGCTGATTTTTACCGTAACCAGTTGCATGTGTAATATAAATAATCAAAGTGCATTTACTTAGTCGTTTCACCGTATGGTTCAGTATATTAGGACGGTGTGATGTTTCAGAAGTGTTAAATCAATAATCTCTGCTCAGGTCGTTATTTTTTTCACCTGAATTAGCAAATGCAGCAGTGCGTTTATGTGTGTTTAATATTTTCGTCAGATTTAGCTGCTGCTGGATTATTTGCAATCTGTGTTCTTTGAATCCCAGCCCTCCCGCATAGGCCATTAATAATCACACTTGCCTATGTTGCAATCTAAACTGATGCATTAAAGTATTTGTAGACTAATTGGTCTGCTTTATTACAATCATTTGCAGATGTTCTGTCCATTTTGGGTACAGAAGGTAGAACTAGTGTCTGTTTATTTGTTTTGATTCAGTAACTGACTCCCACCTAATCTGATCTTTTTTTCTTCATGTTCATCTCTCTCTCTCTCTTCTCCAGGTGGTTCAGACTTTGGAGGACCACCATCAGGAGGTGCTGTCTCTGTACAGGGATTACGGTTTCCACGGCCTGATCGCACAGGACTCTGAGTTTGCTCTATGCAACATCCCAGCCTACTTCAGCTCACACGCCCTCAAGCTGTCCTGGAACGGCAAGAACCTGACCACTCACCAGTACCTGCTGTCAGAGGCTGCCAGGCAGCTCGGCCTCAAGACCCAGCATCTGCCAATGTTTGCTGCTTTGCTCGGTAGGCATTGTTATGTGCAGTTAGTCACATCAGGGGCGACAGTGGTACAGGAGGTAGATAAGTCGTTTAGTAATCAGAAGGTTGCTAGTTCGATTCCCTTGAGCAAGATAGGATTGTTATGTGCAGTTAGTCATTTGGCCCAAACTAGCTGACTAGCGCTTAACTTGCACTTCAGCAGTTACATTCCTGCACTTCTTTTTCCTTTCTAGGTCGTTTTTCTAATTCTTATGTAAAGTAGTATTTATTGTTACACCATGTTCTTTATTGCTTTTAGCTTGATTGTTCTCTCCATTGTACGTCGCTTTGGACAAAAGCGTCTGCTAAATGACTAAATGTAAAGACACTCACAAGTGAAATACAATGCATGTAAAGCAGATTGCCATGAGAAAGGCATAGGTTTAATGCAACGGTGTATTTGATTGGTTGTTGTTAGTTTTGCAGGTTGCTGATTGCTTCAGTTAATGTTGTTTTGTTTTGTTTTGTTTCAGGTAACCACATTTTGCCAGATGAGGACTTAGCTGCCTTTCATTGGAGTCTGCTGGGCCCAGAACACCCTCTTGCCTCTCTCAAGGTGCGATTCTGTACACCCTCACAGGCAGTTATTCTGTCAAGCTCACATTTGGGGAGGCCATTTTTTTTGCTAGGCATCCTACATATTGTTGGTCCAGATGCCGATTGGTGTTTTTATTAATCTTGTTGACTTTCTCATGCTTTTGAACTCCCTCTAATGCCATGTTTAGGGGGTTATAGGGCAAAAAACAGTGCATGATTTTGTATTTATTTCTTTGCCTGTCTTTGTTGTATTCTCAGGCTCACTTTAACCTTGAGTGTCTCTCTCTCTCCCTCTCCGTACTTCCTCAGGTGAGGGCTCACCAGTTGGTTCTCCCGCCTTGTGAAGTTGTGATCAAGGCTGTGTCAGAGTATGTAGCTTCCATCAAAGACCTAGGGAATCTGGATGCTGTGGCTAGGGATGTGTTCAAGCAGTCCCAGGTACACCCCCCCCCCCTCGCCTCTCCACCAAGCCTCCCAAACACTCAGTTCTCATTACACTATAATGACAAATTATGACTCGCAGAAAACGACACACATAATTGACAGTCCAACAATAATCACACTGCTGAATCAGAATCAGAATCAGGTTTATTGCTAAGTCTGTGCCCCCATGTGGATGCACAACTGGGGACCATACGAAGACAGTTTACCACATAAGAGGCATATAAATATACACTTTGAAAATCGGAACACAAATTTACACAGAATACATAAAAATGCGGGCAGTCACTGACGGCAGTATTCCCCTTTCTTTCTTTCTCTCTAGTCCCGAACTGAGGATAAGATCGAGCGCTTTAAGAAGGCAGTGGAGTACTTCTCAATGGCCAGTAAACCCAGACCTCCTTCAATGGGACCATGTCCTTACCCCTGTGAGTATTTTGTACTGTAGTGTCTGAAAGAGGATTGATTGATTGATTGATGAGGAGAGATATATATATATATTATTTTTAATCATTTCAGTTAGTTTCTACTCGTTGACTGTATTTGCCCTCAGAGTAAAGGCATGTACCTCTCTAGCCTGCGCACCGCATTGCCCTTAGGTCATGTGACTCCCTTTCTTATCTGTCATTGGTGCTGCTTCTGTCCAGGAATGATGTGATTGGTTCTTGATTATGAAACCTTTGTAGAGGAGTTTGCATGTTCTCTTACTGATGGTCAGGGCCTCGGTTCTCTCTCCCTCTCCCTCTCCCTCTCCCTCTCCCTCTCTCTCTTCTCTCTCTCTCTCTCTCTCTCCCCCTCCCCCTCTCTCTCTCTCTCTCTCTCTCTCTCTCCCCCTCCCTCTCTCTCTCTCTCTCTCTCTCTCCCTAACCCACCTGTCCCCGGCTGACTGCTCATCCTCGCTCTCCGTGTGACGGGTTCAGTCCCAGGCTTCGGACCTGGTCAGTTTGGTGGGCCTCCTGGCCACATGGGGGGCATGCCGCCTGGAAAACCCCCGGTGAGTCTCGCCTCTCCTCGCCTCTCCGCTCCTTACACAGCCTCATTACATTATAGGGGTTGTTCTTGGTATTTTTATTTATTTTTATTTTTACGTGTCACCCTGATTGGTTGGGTCATTGTCTTATTTAAATGAATGGATGTAACTTGTTTTTTTACCTGATGTATTTCTGTGTTTGAGCTAAATTTAGAAGTTTGTTTTTAGTCATTCCTGTTACTATATGTTGAATACATTTACCTAGTCTGTATTCAATACTCTTACGTAATGTAATAACTGTATATGTTCTGAACTGGTTTATCGGCTGTCCTAGTTTGGCCCGCCTCCGATGCCGGGTGTCAAGATGCCTTATCCCGGGGCGCCCTACGGACCTGGTTCTGGACCCGCCCTGCTATTCCAGAACCCGCCTCCCCCTCTACAAGACTGTAACGATTCGCTAGTTGGGAAAATGGGCTTTTCTGATTGGTCAGCTCCTTATGATTCCACTCAAGGTGGCAGCAGACTGCCGAATCACCACACAGCTGCTCCCTCGGGCACCTCCCCCTCTCCGTCGTCCTCCTCGGACGGGGAGGAGCCAAACGACACCAGCACAAAGTGAGTTTGCCAGGACTGTCAGCAGCACCTTGAGAGTTTGACACTGCGGTGATGGATGATCTATCACTACAGTGGTTCTCAATCCTAGCCAATCCAATCTTTGACCAGGTTCATTTCTGAATTCCTACCAACCGTTTCTCTCTCTCACTTGTTTTCTGTGTCGTCTCCACTGTCCTCTCTATATAAAGGCATGACAAAACAGGCAGGAAAACACTCCAAACCTTAAACCTCTTAAACAGGTGTGCTTGCAGCAGGGGTGAATGTAAGACATGACCCTTAGAGGGTGAGGGATGAGGGATGATGTAGAACTTGACGAAGCAACAGTAGCTGTTCTTTGGACAGGACATTAATGTAATAATGTAATAATGTAATAATGTAATGTTTTACATTGCAGCTAGGCTGGTCACTTCCTTAACCTGTATTTACAAGCGAGTCTCTCTTGTCCCGCCCCCCCCCCCCCCCCACCAGTCATTTAGCGGACAAAGGCTCCAGGTGGGAGGAATCCTCTGGACGTGGGGGCGGGGCTTCAGGTGACGGTCCCCACGGCAACGGGAGCGGGCCTTCTATTCCCTCGCTGCTCTCCATGGCGACACGCAGTCACATGGACATCACCACGCCCCCCCTGCCGCAGGTCAGTGCGGAGGTGCTGAGGGTGGCGGAACACAGGCACCGGAGGGGACTCATGTACCCCCAGATCTACCACATCCTCACCAAGGTAACCACCACCGCCACACCACCACCACCACCACACCACCACCACACCACCACCACACCTCACCACCACACCACACCACCGCCACACCGCCTCACCACCACACCACCACCACACCACACCACCACACCACCACCACACCACACCACCACCACACCACCACACCACACCGCCACCACCACCACCACACCACCACACCACACCACACCACACTACACCACCGCCACACCACCACACCACCACACCACACCACCACCACACCACCACCACCACCACACCACACCACCACCACCACACCACACCACCACCACCACCCCACACCACCACCACACCACCACACCACCACACCACACCACCACCACACCACCACCACCACACCACACCACCACACCACCACCACACCACCACACCACACCACCACACACACCACCACACCACCACCACCACACCACCACACCACCACCACACCACCACACCACACCACCACACCACACCACCTCACCACCACACCACCACACACCACACCACCTCACCACCACACCACACCACACCACACCACACCACCACACCACCACCACACCACACCACCACACCACACCACACCACACCACCACACCACCACCACCACACCACCACCACCACCACCACACCACACCACCACCACACCACCACCACCACCACATGCCATTTATTTATGATGATGAAGGTTGGTGAGCCCTTCGCCCATTGACAGTGTTAGGTGGAGGGATACTGTGTGTGGCTGCCAGTGACAGTGTTAGGTGGAGGGATACTGTGTGTGGCTGCCAGTGACAGTGTTAGGTGGAGGGATACTGTGTGTGGTTGCCACGGACAGTGTTAGGTGGAGGGATACTGTGTGTGGTTGCCACGGACAGTGTTAGGTGGAGGGAGACTGTGTGTGGCTGCCAGTGACAGTTGTTAGGTGGAGGGAGACTGTGTGTGGCTGCCAATGACACTTGTTAAGTGGGTGGAGTTGGGCACGACAGTGGTAGAGAAGTCGTTTAGTAATCAGAAGGTTGCTAGTTCGATTCCCTGTCGAAGCGTCCTTGAGCAAGACACTGAACCCCTAATTGCTCCTGATGTGCAGTGTGCCATCAGTGTAAATGTAAAATGTGTATACATCCTTGTAAGTCGCACATGTGTAAGTCGCTGTGGATAAAAGCGTCTGCTAAATGACTAAATGTAAATGTAACGAAAGAAAGAGTTGTGCTTGACGTGGTTGGTAAAGAACACAAGGCGGCAGCAGTTACCAATGGGAGCGAGGATGGTGAGGGAGGACGTGTTGTACCCCAGGAGTCCTGCCTGCCTACTTTGATTTATAGCGTTACCAGGGAAACCAGCACAAACTCCAGCCAGAGACGCCTACTATAGACCGTCAGACGGTGATTTAATATCTCCCCTGTGCACATACAGAGTGCTGGAGGCTGGGAGTGTCTGCTGCATGGGGATGTGACCCAGGGTCACAGCAAGACATTTGAAGGCCTACTTGTTGGCTAGCGCTGGGAAATTCTTAGCCTTTATTAAGCAGTTTGGCAGTGGCTCTTCAAACCTTGGCATTGTAGAGCATTCCAATGGCTTACTTCAGCCTTTCATGTCCCCGCAATATGCAGAATTGTATTGATCATTTTATTGATAAAGCATTTTGACCAACAGTCAGAGTCTGTACTGTAACCCTGGCCTTGAATATACAGTGAAAATGAGTAGAACTGTTCTCCATCTTACCTTTTTTTTCTCTCTCCGTTCTCTTTTTTTTTTTATTGCTTGATGCATTTGTTTCTTATTTCATTTCTTCATTACATTTGCCATCTCAACCCTTTTCAATCTGCTTTGGTCTGTGTCTCCTCCTGTTCCTCCCTCTCTCTCTCTCTCCCTCTCTCTCTCTCTCTCCCTCTCTCCCTCTCCCTTCCTCTCTCTATCCCTCTCAGGGGGAGATGAAGATGCCGGTGTGTATCGAGGACGAGTGCAACCCCGACCTGCCTCCTGCCTCGCTGCTGTTCCGCTCGGCCCGGCAGTATGCCTACGGTGTGCTCTTCAGCCTGGCCGAGACCCAGCGGCGGGCCGAGAGGCTGGCCATGCGCAAACGCGCCCCAGTGGAAGGTGAGGGGGGGAGGGGCGCACAGTGCCAGGGGAGAGTGAAAGGAATTATTTCTATATCCCAAATGTATCGGAGACTCAGTCAGATTGTGATGAAAAACCAAGTCCAGGTTTATTCTTTCAATGGTGCGCACCAGAGGAGGAAGAGAGAACCAGATTTCACTGAGTGTGTTCACCTAAATCTCCTTCACTGACTGTCTCTTGCAAATCACAGTCTTTTAAACTCTGGGAAAGCAAAGGATGGGTGGATACCTAAATGCTAATTAGTATCTGTTTTCTAAGTCAGGGGGGCGGGGGAAGCTGTGAAGGCTTTCTCACACCTCATGTTAGGCCGGGAACAGAATACACATGAGAAACTTTAGAATAATAAATACTAAAATGACCAGTAGGGTCAGATTATATTGAATTATTTGCCTATGGGATCATCATCTATTAAACTTGATTATTCAAAATGTCGGTCCCTTCAAGAGAATGTGGTGTGATAGATGAATGATCAACTGATTGATTGATTGATTGATTGATTGATTGATTGATAGTTGATTGATTTCTGTATTCATTATTGATTCAGTTGTTGATAATAGATGAGAGTAGAGGTGAACTGAACTTTAGGCAGTAATAGTGTTTGATAATAGATGAGAGTAGAGGTGAACTGAACTTTAGGCAGTAATAGTGTGTGTGTGTGTGTGTGTGTGTGTGTGTGTGTGTGTGTGTGTTTGTGGCTGAGCAGGAGATGGTAGAAAGGCCTCCATGAGCCAACGTGCCCCAGTGGAGTGTGGGGTCAGGTGGAGGTCATATGGAGGTCATATGTTATGGGTCAGGTGGAGGTCATATGTTATGTTATGTTATGTTATGGGTCAGGTGGAGGTCATATGTTATGTTATGGGTCAGGTGGAGGTCATATGTTATGTTATGGGTCAGGTGGAGGTCATATGTTATGTTATGTTATGGGTCAGCTGGAGGTCATATGTTATGTTATGGGTCAGCTGGAGGTCATATGTTATGTTATGTTATGTTATGATTCTGTTATGTTAGGTTGTTGTGCGGCGTCTTGGCACAAGCATTTCAGTGCCCAGTCTGACTCTGTTGTTGTTCTGTGCATCTGACAACAAAACACTGGAACTTGAAGGACACTAGATCTCAACACTGGGGTGTGTAGGGGAGGTTATAGAAATGTGACATCGGACACTAGATCTCAACACTGGGGTGTGTAGGGGAGGTCACAGAAATGTGACATCGGACACTAGATCTCAACACTGGGGTGTGTAGGGGAGGTTATAGAAATGTGACATCGGACACTAGATCTCAACACTGGGGTGTGTAGGGGAGGTTACAGAAATGTGACATCGGACACTAGATCTCAACACTGGGGTGTGTAGGGGAGGTCACAGAAATGTGACATCGGACACTAGATCTCAACACTGGGGTGTGTAGGGGAGGTTATAGAAATGTGACATCGGACACTAGATCTCAACACTGGGGTGTGTAGGGGAGGTTATAGAAATGTGACATCGGACACTAGATCTCAACACTGGGGTGTGTAAGGGAGGTTATAGAAATGTGACTTATCGCAGGTGAGAACAGGTGGAGGACAGTAGAATAGAGGTAATAGTGACATCGGTCAAGTTATTTATTTATTTATTGATTGATTTATCTTTATTATCTTGCAGTAAAGATTTGGGGCCAAGAGGTTGAATGTTGAAAGTTTCTTTTTAAAGTTCCGTGCTTCTCTCCCTTCTCCTCCTCGGCTCCACAGTGCCCCCGGTGATCGTGAAGGAGTGGTGCGCCAGCAAAGCCAAGTCAGCCTTGACCCCGGAGCTGGTCCCGGCGCTGTGCTTCCGCGAGTGGACCTGCCCCAACCTGCGGCGCCTGTGGCTGGGCCGGGCCTCGGAGGACCGGAGCCGCCGCACGCGTGCCTTCCTGGCCTGCATGCGCTCCGACTGCCCCGCCCTGCTCAGCCCCGCCCTCGTGCCCTCTCACCTGCTGCTCATGTGCTGCGTGCTCAGGTGACCCCCCACCACCACCCGCTCTCGTTCTCGCTCTTGTCAAACACAGAGTCTGATGCTTGTTTCACAGACGTATTGCGTTGTCTACCCCTGCTGTGAGGATGACCCTGGTCAGAATACACAGGCCCCAAATTTCATAGGTTGCTGGAATTTTTCTAGGGCTTTTAGACAAAAAATGTTTAAACCACAGATGGTCCACAGATGCAGAACTCTGGGGTTATAAAACCTCATTCTGAGATTCTTTTGAATGAAGGGTGCATTACAAATAAAATAAATTATTATTATTATTATTCATTCCCTGACACTATAAGACACTAGAACTCTGGAGTTATAAAACCTCATTCTCTGACACTATAAGACACTCTAGCAACAGGTGGTGAAACCCAACGCTGCAGGTTTGAGTGCAGTGTGGGACTGTGCACAAGGCAAGATTCAAAAAGAACCTAGGCTACTAGTCACCTAGGCTACTTATTTCTTCCAACACATAATTCACGTTAATCCTCTAGGTAAGGAGAATATAGCCTACAATAATATAGAATCGCATTGCGAAAAGAGATTAAACATCAAACATCAAGTCCTGCGGAGACTCTGATTTCACAATGGTAGCCACAGAAATCGTTCAGCCCTAGCAATAAAATAAAAGAACTGCCAGAGCAAGTGTTCAACAACCTTGGCTGTACCTAGCTTGCTATGCAAACGTAGGACCAGGGGCCAACCAATCACAGCAAAGGTTGTACATCAGGTTGTGTCTATTTGTCCAGGTCCAGGTTTCTGTGTTATATTTTGGGTGCGTTCAGATACCCTTTTGATTCTATAGAGTCTGATTAAGGGCACTGATATACACAGGAACAGTTTTTTCCCCCTTGCTGTCACTCTTATGAACAGTTGACAAATGATTATATTTTATTATTATATATTATATTTATTTATTTTATCCTAAACTGTTGCATGCATATTTTTCAGTTTAAGTACATTGAGAGCAATTAAACCCAGAAAAAATTCCTTGTATGTGGAAATGTACTTGGCCAATAAAGATGATTCTGATTCTGATATGTTTGGCCTTTTGTGCTGATGGCTTTGTTCTTGCTGTGCTGCAGGTACATGATGCAGTGGCCAGGGGGAAGGATCCTGCAGAGACACGAGCTGGACGCCTTTCTGTCCCAGGCTGTCTCCAACCAGCTTTACGAACCAGATCAGCTCCAGGAACTCAAGGTAGGACCCGCAGCACAGCTCCGTAGTTCATGTCGTTAGCCATTAAAGGTACAGTCCACGAGGAGCAATTCGTTTGAATTTGATCAAAAGTATGTTTTGGATTAGAACCGCGTACCGCTAGCCTGGATGCCAGACGAACTTAGCCACGCCCACACATTTTTTGGTCGGGAAGTTCGGTCTGGTGTCGCTCCGTTGGGGAGAAATTATCTCCTCACAAAAATCTGTGAGGAGATAGATAGACCAATCAAATTGTCAGGGCGGGCTTTATACGATGATGGACAGATGATCAACCCTAACGTAATCAACCACGTCACCAAATAGCTTTTGGGGTGAATTCGTTTTCAACAAACATGGCTGCCGTTGGAGAGCTGAAATGTGGAAATTCGAGTCTGTTTTAGAAGACATTGACAGCACATTCATTTTGAAAGAGGAACAGAGAAACGCGATCAAGGCATTTGTCGATCGAAAAGATGTTTTTGCCGTCCTTCCTACGGGATCCGGTAAAAGTTTAATGTATCAGCTGGCCCCATGGTCTACATTATGGTCATACTACGTTGCTCTGATTGGTTCTAGATATATCCAATTGAGCGAAGAGGCATTTTTTTTCCTGGTTCGGTATCAGACTCATATTCTGACTAAAATTATGAGTATGACATCGTCAGGCTAGCGTACCGCACCTTCACACCTTTTCTTGATCAGGGATGTTTTCCATCGTGAAAGCAAAAGTTGACATTTTTGTAGATGTCTTTGGTTTTGTTTACAAGTTGAAAAGACGATCTGCTAGATGTCCTTTAGATTGTCTGTGACTATTGTCCAATACTGTACACACTACACAACTCTACTAGGAGTGCGCTAAGATTCTCCCAACTGGATTCAACCAGTACTTTACCAATAGTCCAGGCAAAATAGCGTTTTACGACAGACTAATTGTAAAATAATTTTTTTCAGCATAGATCATTTCTAGTATGTTGTTCTGGACACCTCATAGAAATGATCTATGCTGAAAAAAATAATTTTACAATTAATTCTATTTTTGGCTCCAAAATGGGTTAATTTGCCTGGCCTACAACAGACACGTTGTGTACATTGTGTAATCGTCTGAAACAGGCCTTTATGGATTCAGATGTATATAGCAGCACCTCAGTTCAAGTCGGGCATTAAATTGTTCGCATCCCAGGGGTATCATAAAATCAGACGGTGACCTTTTTGTAAATGTCAGTACTCTCTTCATACAGGTGGGGTCTAAGACTGACGACAGTAGAAGGTCAGGTGCAGGAAGAATGAATCTAGTTTTTTGTTGTGATTTCCCAATGTGCTTGGGGGGGGGGGGGGGGGTTCTTGATCTTTTACCAAGGAAAATAGTCCAGTCTGATTCTGGATAATGAAGTCTAAATCATGACTTGGCATTTATTTTTCTACGCGAGTGAGGCCATTGATAGCTGTACTCATGGCTGACTTATAGATTTGGACTCCCCCACTCCCTCCTTTGGTCTGTCGTCTGCAAGGGAGAGAAGGTGGAAACTAAAAGGAATTGCCTGCTATTCAAACCTCAACTCTCGCTGTTGTAAAAGCAGAATGCCCTTAAAGAGTTCCACGGTTCATTCCGTTAATCATACCTCAACTCTCGCTGTTGTAAAAGCAGAATGCCCTTAAAGAGTTCCACGGTTCATTCCGTTAATCATACCTCAACTCTCGCAGTTGTAACGGCAGAATGCCCTTAAATAGTTTCACGTTTATTCCGTTAATCATAAATCAACTCTCGCAGTTGTAACGGCAGAATGCCCTTAAATAGTTTCACGGTTCATTTCGCTCGCCAGAATGGCAGTGATGCAGACGTTTTAACGTGGATTTCTCTGTACTCACGTATTGTCCTTCGGTCCTGTGCTGATTCCATCTGTGTGTGTTTGTGTGTCTCAGGTGGAGAAGGTGGACAACCGCGGAGTGCAGCTGGCCTCGCTGTTCATGAGTGGCGTGGACACGGCCCTGTTCGTCAACGACGTGTGCGGGCAGCCGTTGCCATGGGAGCACTGCTGCCCCTGGGGCTTCTTCGACGGGAAGCTGTTCCAGAGCAAACTAGCGCGCGCCACGCGGGACAGAGCCGCCCTGCTGGACATGTGCGAGGGTCAGGTAGGTGCATCACCACACGGGAGAGGAGGTCAGGGCGTACTCCCAACAGTGGGAGGTGTTGAGATGCTTGTCTAGGCGTGTATAACAGCACAAAGCCCCCACAGTTTCCTTCTGTTACTGTGCCTGTAGAATGATCATGTTTTTTTGTTACTTACTTTGATTGCAACTCTGCTGTCTGACATGATCAGTAGTGACTGTGTAGTTCTGAGTCTCAGCTGGAAGAGTTTGTGACTACCAGCGCCAAGAGCAAATTAGTTAATTATTGACAAACCCTTTTTGTGTCTGTGATTCTACTCGTATGGAAGTTTTTAAGTTAACAACAGGTGGATGCACTCTTTGGTTACTTACTCTCTTCTCAAACGCAATGTTTTCTCCATTTTCTCTGTCTCCACCTACCCCACCCCACCCCACCCCACTCCACTCTCTCTAACTCCACCCCCACCCCGCCTCTCTCTTCCTCTCTCTGTCTCCACCCACCCCACCCCACCCCACCCCACTCCGTTCCACTCTCTCCAACTCCACCCCCACCCCGCCTCTCTCTTCCTCTCTCTGTCTCCACCCACCCCACCCCACCCCACCCCACTCCGTTCCACTCTCTCCAACTCCACCCCCACCCCGCCTCTCTCTTCCTCTCTGCAGGAGGAGTTGGTTTCACGGGTGGAGAAGATGCGTCAGGCCATCTTGGAGGGCATCAACCTGTCCCGGCCCCCTCCCCCTCCCCCGCCTATGCCCCCTCCCGCCTTCCTGCCCCCCACCATGGTGCCCCCTTTCTACCCCATGCACCACCACATGTACCCCCCTCGCCCCCTGGGTGCCATGCCCCCTCCACACCACCCTCACCATCCACACCAGCACAGGCCTCGCGCTTTCCCAGGTCAGCAACCTCTTCTCTTCTCTTCATCTTCTCAGTCTCAAGTCTCAAGGGTCCTCTGTGCAACTTTGATGGAAATAAACAATGCGTTGCTTACATTTACCGGCTACCAGCTACATTTACATTTACATTTAGTCATTTAGCAGACGCTTTTATCCAAAGCGACTTACATATGTGCGACTTACAATGTATACAAATTTTACACTTTAGCTAAAACTAGCTAAAACTATATATGTCTGTGACAGCCACTGAATATGTCGACATCCTTCCCTACCTGATAAGATGTTTGCCAAGTCATTTTTCTTTTTTTACAATGATTTGAAAGCCACGTCGTTTGTATCCAATAGCAAGAGAACAGGAAGTCTTTCAGCAACTCCTGTTCCATAATTTATAGACAGGTGATCTGGTAGCTGGTGAGCTAGTTGTTACCTACACCTACCCCCACCCTCTCTCTCTCTCTCTCTCTCTCTCTCTCTCTCTCTCTCTCTCTCTCTCTCTCTTTCTGACTCTCTCTCTCTCTCTCTCTCTCTCTCTCTCTCTCTCTCTCTTTCTTTCTCTCTCGCTCTCTCTCTCTCTCTCTCACACCCATAAAACCCACATTTCTATTATCTCCCACTTTTCTATTATCTCCATAAGCACACTAAACCTGGCTGCCCTACACTCTGTCTGTTCCCAATAGGTATCCAGTCCATACCCCCCCAGGGGGGCAAGTTGGAGATAGCGGGCATGGTTGTGGGTCAGTGGGCTGGGAACAAACCAGTGCGTGGAAGAGGGGGGTTCAACATGCAGGTGGTGTCGGTTGGAGGAGGAGGAAAAGGGTATGTTGACTCTGAACGGATTAACGTCTGCGTTTGCATTACATATTCCTCGTTCCTAATTTGTATTTTGTTTCTTCTTCTTCTCGCTCCAAATTGAGTTCGTTTGGAAGTGAAAATGATTGTCTTGTCGTTGCGGTGTCCTGCCCTGCCCTGCCCTTATTTTGTGTCCTTGTGTCCCATTATTCAGGAGGGGTAAAGAGATCACGCCAAAAGGAAGGGGGGGGAAGAAGCCACCCACCACCAGCAGAACACAGGTATGCATGGATCACACACACACACACACACACACACACTCACACCCACACACACCCACACACCCACACTCACACTCACACTCACACTCACACCAAACCCACCAGCAGAACACAGGTATGCATGCATGACACACACTCACACACCCACACACACACTCACACACCCACACACTCACTCACACTCACACACACACACACTCACACACACACACCCACTCACACACACACACACACACACACACCAAACCCACCAGCAGAACACAGGTATGCATGCATGACATACACCCACGCACACACACACACTCTCTCACACACACTCTCTCTCACACACACACACACACACACACACACACACACACACACACACACACACACACTCACACCAAACCCACCAGCAGAACACAGGTATGCATGCATGCATCCCCGACCGCTTGCCATGTTATCTACACACAATAGCTTGTTTTTCCCATCCGTTTCAATCGGATGAACATAAAGAATTGTGCTTAACCAAGGTATATATATATATGTGAAGTGGCCACTGATTTATAACCATGTCAGAAGAGGTTGGAATGGACTGTATAATAATAATAATAATAATTCATTTAATTTGTAATGCACTCTTCATTCAGAAGAATCTCAGAGTGCCAACATATTAGAAACTAACTATAATAATACAATAAAATAAAAATGAGTTAACATAGGCATAATTGAAATTTGTATGTATGTATGTTTTGGACTGGTTATGGGTGTGAAATTAGTGAGTGAAATACAGTACACAATGGCATGCTCATCCCTTCTTGGCAGCATCTAAACACCAATGCAAGTAATAGAAGAATCACCCTCTCTACTCAACATCTATACACCAATGCAGGTCAAAAAAGATGCACGTTGTCACATCACCCTCTGTTTCTCAACATTTGGAAAAGGAAGTACTGGAATTTGTACAATTGCAGTAATTGGAAAAGGTCACTCGTAGGGATTTCATACTTGATGAAAGACTATTTGTGTTTGTATAGTATCGTGATTTGGATCGATCATGCAGTGATATGAGTGCCTGTTGGTCCGGTAACATGAATGCTGATTTGTTGTGTCTTCCCAGACCCTGTCATCATCATCGCCACCCCCCGGTAGTCCCCCGAAGCTGACGGAGGAGGAGGACGACGACAAGGAGGAGGAGCCATTATTGCCCCCCGGCGGACCTGCGGACGATGCAGAGGGGGGGGCACCCCAGCAGCTGAATGGCAGCTCCCCAGGAACCACCGTTGGAACCCAGCCCCTGGACCGGCCACCTCTGGCCCAGCCAATCCAGTGTGCCTTAGCCAGTAGAGACAACAACCAATCAGGAGATGGGGTTGAGGTAGAGGCCCCTTGTTGCCTTGACGACTGCCCGTCTGAGGGTGCACTACAGAAAGAGGAGTAAACAAAAAGAAAAAAAAAGAAAAGATAACGTAACGAAAGCGAGCGACAGCCAAGGAGAGAGTGATGCGTGTTAGACTGCCTTTCCTTGCAAAAATCCTAAAATCCGAGGGGCCGCAGTAGTCACTTTTAATTTCCCTTTTTTTTTCGGTTTTATTTATGATGCTACGTTCGCTGGAGTCCACCACACATTGGGGTTTTGAAGGAACGAGGAGTGGGCCACCTGCCACCTGTTTATCCAGCGATTTGGTTTCCTTGCTAAGCAGTGCTGTCCCCCCACAAGACCTTCACACGCATTGTGCTCTGAATTGTACAGCCTTGGGAGACGTCCTCTGCAACACCCCCCCCCCCCCACACACACACACACACACACACACACACCCCACACCCCCTGCCACCGCATCAGTGTGCTCGCATTGTGACCAGCTCGCAATTTATTACTTTTTTTTGTAATGCTTGTTAAGTTCCCTTAACATTGTAGACAAGTCACTGTCAAGTTTCAAGCGTACCGTTGCCTGAAAAGGCTACAGTTGCCCCCTTTTTACCCAAAGCATTGTGTGTGTTTTTTTTTTTTTTTTTTAATTGTGGGTGTCTTTCTAAAAAGAAAAAAAAGAAAAACTCACCCACTAAGGAAATTGCCACGTGAAGTCTAAAGTGCATTGTTAAAACGTTCTTGCTTAGAGCGGTACAGGACTTGCAATTTATATCGATTTATATCCGCTTTTGTGCTGCACGAGCAAGAATCGCTCCCAGTTGGTCGCCTCCTCTCTGTCTCAGCCTGCACTGTGGACTAGTGTAAGTGACCCTCTGCTGGCTGCTCTGAGTTGGTCAAGCATAGTGTGTCATTCCTCCGTCACCCTGTGTGTGTTCGTGTGTGTGCTGCTGTACATTCCAACTCAGAGGCCAGTCCCGTTCGTAGGGTATCTGATGTGCTATTGATCACGGAGGTCATCTTTGACAGAGAGACTAGATTAGGGATCGGGTTTGGGGTGGGAAAAGCACTACAAGCCCCGTCCTTTTATATCCCCTCTGAGCAGCCGCCCTGGGGACAATCCTCCTCTCTGTGTTGTTGTTTTTGTTTTTTATTTGATTTGATTTTGTTGTTTTCTTCTTCCCTTTGCCTAGCGTTGCACTGCCACAGCCCTGGAGCACTTTGGCTGGTACCAACTCTGTGCGCTGCTCTTAATGGAGAAACAACAGAATCCAAAAGAAACAGAGAAAGCACCTTATGGCACCCCCCAAAAAATATATATATATATATGAATTATGCAAGCCCCCGGCCCCCCGAAATCCAATATTATTTCAAATTGCTGTTCCCCAAAAGAAAAGATTGAATGATTGTATGTTAACATATAATGGCACTTATTATTTATTTATTGTGTGAATTAGGACTGTACAGATGCTTTAAAATTCTTTAAAAGAGCCCCCCAGCCATTTGCTAGTGAGTGTCGTTTGACAGGCCGACGGCCCCCCCCCCCCCCCGCCCCCCTCAAGGTTTTTTGACAGTCAGACTGTCCAGAAACGAATCCCCTTCCGCCCCCCCAACCCACTCCGTCGTGTCTGCATGACGTGTGCATGTAGTCTGACCCATTTGAATGTGAGAACAGAGCGTAAGCCAAGAAGCCTAGCTTTGTTTTAAAACCCGTCAACAACTCCTCCCTCCTGTGTAATTCTCCGATCTGGCTTAACCAACAAAACAAACAACAAACAAACAAACAAACAAACAAACAAACATTTGGAGGCGTCTATGAGTTAGAGGAGAACCACAGTGGAGACGGAAATTTAAATTAAAAAAAAAATTATATCCATTCGATGTCATTGTAGTTATGTAAGTGTATAGAATACATAGATTTATATATATATGTACACCCAGTGTGTGAGGCATGGCAGTGCTCTCATATGATGTAGTGGAGTCATTTTTATCAATGGTTGGGAATACAAAGTGCCCCTCTTGATCCGTTTAGAGGCCCCATCCGGAGAATCACTTGTGTTTTGCCAATGACACACCATCTGCAATCCGTTGACTCTCTTTCTTTTGCCCGTCAGTCAGCGCTTGATTTAAAAAAACAAAACGAAAAAAAAAAAAAAAAAATATTACAAAATTAAGATGAAAGTACTCAAAGTGACGTTTGTGATATTTTTATTTTCATCGCCGTTGAAACGACTTCCCCTGTGCTTGTGCCTCTCCATACTCTCGTGACCATGCGCTGTAGCTCAAAAACAAGTCCGAAAACAAAGCACTTAAACTAAAGCTAAACATTAAAACCCTAGACACTTTTAGTCCTTTTTGGGGATGTGCCCTCCTTGGCAGAAAAGAAACGTTTTTACTTAATTAACATCCCTTGGTTTAATGGATTTTTTGATGTTCTTTTTGTTTATTGTTGAGTGTAGAAACAAAAGGAGCAGACCTACATTATGATTTGGAAAGTCACTTTAAGCGGACATATATCAGTGGATTTTAGAAAGGTATCTATCAAGTATGCAGCATGTAGTATAATCCCCCGGTGAATTAAACATAAAATAAACAAATTCGCAGAAAGGCAAGTCACTGACAAGCACCTTATCTTGTTACAATATTAAATAATCTATCTTGTGCCACAAAAATATATATGAAAAGCTATATAAAGCAAGGTGTGACAGAAACCCTTAATATTTAAGTGTTGATGTATATTGTTAATGCTCTCTCCCCCGTTGGATGTGACCCTTCCCCATGTCACGTGTTGCTACACTGATACACTTTAAAAAGCCCCTTTCAGTGTATTCAATTGATGAGGCAAGAGTTTAAATAAGGGTTTGCAATTGCTAGGTTTTTATAATAGGATTTAAAGATTAGAAATAGTACAAAAGTCTATGATGTTTCTTAGAGAAGGAGCTTGTATATGACAGTACTGGACAAACGTCACAGGTCTGTAGTAAAGGAGCCAGACTAAACCCTAGACAATAGCTTGATGGACTGTATATTAAGACTAGTGTTGTACGGTATACACACAAACCTAACTGCGATGAACTTGGATCTTAGGACAGGATCTTTATTGCATTTCATTGTGAAATGGTGTACAGCAGTGCTTGAGTGTGCAAATGGATGTTTTCATTGTTCTTCAAGCACATGCGGAGACCACACAGACACACACATAATGAAACACACACACACACACGTGCGCACACACACAAAGTTCAGTTCAGTTCCACTCATCATGTTATTCTCTCGATTTTGTGACAAAAGGTGATGGTGCGTTTTCAGTGAGTTCTCTGAATGCAGGTGATTATTGGTGAACATTGGACACATATACTGACTAATTTAATCTGGAAGTAGAAAGATGTAACATGCTCCTTCAGTTTGGGAGCACAGACACACGTACACCTATACAGACATGTACACATTTGGTGTTTTGCGCATAGAGACACTAGCTAGCATAATTTTAAGAAATCACATTCACTTACACAGGTGGTGTATTGTCCAGAATGTTGTCATTTTTTGTTTTAGTTGATTATTTCAATGTTTAATTAGTGATTATTGTTATTATGTTTTTGGATTTCAATTTATCCTTTCCCAAAACTTCACTTCTTTCTTTTCTTCATTTCCTAACATTTTCTCCCCATTTAAGAATTTGTTTCTAACCTGCTCACTCTTGAGTTGAATGGGAAAAAAAAAGAAATTGCTTTCATTTACATGCTAAAAATTGGCATAATAATAGTAGAATTATAGTAATATGGTGTTAGTTATTGCGTTCTAATCATTTTAACTAGCTTTGATGTGTCATAAACAGTTACCCCCATATCCATATACCACCCCATGATTTATTGAGTATAAGCATTTGTAGCCGAACATCACACTACCACCCCTAGCATTTGGACAGTGCACACCAGTGCTTGGTGATTGGATCATGGCCGTAATCCTGAACGACTCGAGTCCACTTGTCCTCACTCACACAACATCCTTCCACTATAGCACGGTCTGTCACTTAAGCCAGTTTGAAATAGTGATAGTTCTATCTTTCTGTCAGACCCCACGTCACCCTACTTGTGATGCCGTCTATCTATTTACTCTTATCTTTTCTCTGTTTCCATTGGTATATCCAGGCCTGTCTTTCCTTGACTCAGTACTATATCCTTAACCCACTATACTAACAGTAAGAGTAATATTAACATTGATAACCAGTCTGTATGTAACCGTAGCCAGAACATGGGAAAAAAAAATGTATTTTCAGCAGAACAAAAATAACATCCCTCTTTTGGTTTTTCGTTCAGTTGTGCAAAATGCTTTTTGTTACTATTTTGTAAAGTTATTTACAAATTGCTACTGTTCCTACAGTTAGTAACCAGATACGCTTAGCAGATAGATATTTTCAAAACTGTAATGATTGCAATTTTTCCTTATTTGTATTTTGTATGGTATTGTTTCTGACCACTTCACCACAATGATGTAATTATCGCCCGGCTAAATTGAGATTCCCATTTGTTTTGTTTCTTTAGACCATTTGCGAACATCTTTTTTTTTTTTTTCAGCCTTGAATATACTAAAAACTATATTCAAGCTGAACATTGCACCCTTGCACAAAGCAGACTCTCTACAACTGAACCAAAGTGCATACTTTTCTTATCCATTGATGTCGGCCCAAAATTAGATACGTTTCTTTATTTCGAAATATATATATATACACACATATATTTACATTTATATAGAGATGTTAAAGACACATTATGGGTCCATGACAAGAAACCGAATGAAGGAAACTTGTGATGTTTGCATCTTTTTGGTGAGAAGTGGCCAAGTCTTGTATCGTCCAATTTCATTGCTAAGAATAAGATGTTTTTATTTTATTTTTTTTGTCATTATCCACTTGTGTGAGTGGACACAGGTCTCGATACAGACAAGTCCCAACATTTGCCTCTCACTTGCTTATCAAACAATGCCCTCCGCTCTAAAAGCACACCTACATTAATGTCACACACACATATTCAGTGCCGTAAAACATGCCCTAAAGTTGTGCTTAGACACACACACATACACACTCAGTGAGTTGAGCAATGCCCGTTCTTTTCTGTAGTTGTGTGTCTGGAGATGTTTTTGGTGTAGCCTCACCCTAAACACCCCCCCCACCCCCAATCCTGACTGGGTCCTAACACTGCAGGAGCAGCTTTCTGCTCTGTACCTGCCTTTTCAGATTGTAAGCCTAAGATGAAGTGTTGTGTTGTACAATGACTCACCCACCCACCTTCCAGATGTTCATGTGGTCTTTGCCTCATCACAGCACCCTCCTCCCCCTCCCATGTTTATTTTTGTTGTTGTCGTTGTTATTATCATCATTATTTGGGCGGATAAATTAGCATATGACCCATTTGTAGGCAACACATTAAGTCGTCTGTAATTTGGAAGACTGATTCGTTCATCTGAACTGGTGTTCTGATGTAAGTATCAAACTCTACCAACAAGCTTGTGTAGTGAGGAGTAATCTCATTGTCATCATTATAATTATTGCTGTTATGATTCAGATTGATATTAACAAGTCTCATTCTTAGTGTAAAGAAAGCACCAGATGGCTTTGGAAAGAAACTTTTTTTTTTTATTATTATTATTTGTCTTGCTGTTGTGGTCTGATTTCACAGTGGATGGGGAGGAAAGCCAGTAGGTTATGAGGGAAAGAGAAAGAGAGAGTCAAAGTTGGCGGTCTTGTTTGTACGGTTGGGAAATGACTTACAGTGCTGAAATAAATTTTATTCTTTTAGTAAAATGTGTGTGTTCATTTTGACTCTTAGTTAGTCGTTTGTGTGCGTGTGGAAACGTATTCTCGTTATAGTGTATTGTTTCGTTACATATTTTTGTAGAGAATGGTATCATATTAGCAACATGTCTTCTGTTTAACACTTAATATACACTTATCTAATGATTACCAATCGGCAAATTCATTTCTGATCGTTATGTTTTTGAGTATAGTAATATACAGTTAAGAGAAACGTACTCCACTGTCACTTTTAAGAAATCGCACTCCCCTGTTTAATCTCGCGACAATTCACGATCTGCGGGTGGGTGGAAGATGGCGGAAACAGATTTTACGTTAGCAGATGCGAAGACTAGTCGAGAGACTGCGTTAGAGTGGCATCTGGAAAGATGCTTGTAATGATTCAGCGTCTGACTTGATGTTCTGGTTGAGTAGTATTGGGTGGTAATATTACGTTGGCTTTCGTCGCCCCAGATTCACTAACGAATTGTTTTTTTTTTCCATATTGACGGCACAGTAGACCGCCATTTTTAATTTCTCGTCTTTCTGTAAACTGAGCTAGCCAGTGATAGTTAGCATGGTGAGCCAACGTGCCAGCTTCCAAATGTACAGTAAGTGAAATGCCTTGCCTTGACGCTTGAAAGATATATCCATGTCGCGTCCGTTATTTGTGCGTGGAAATACTGATGCCAAGTTAATTGTTGTCTCGCATAACTGCATAATCGAACCGTGTCTGATTAGCGGTCCGGCTAGCAGTAGCAGGTCATTTCTAGCCAGGTAAGTTAGCCAACAGCCAACCGCAAGTTTGATGAGTTGGCAATAAGAAGCAGGGGCTTGTGAGTTGTGCAGTCTCAAATAAAAGCTCGCGGTAAGGTCTGTATTTGTTTCTTTGATATAGAGGAAAATAGGAAAATGTTCAGTTAGCACAGCGTTAGAAGTTGCAACAAGCAATACCGACATCGTTGGCTGTCCATGATTTTGAATGGTTATGTATGGTCAATAGCTAGCTACGCTGGCTAGTCATGACCTGCAAGTTAACATTAGACTTCTAAGCAAAAAGTAGAAGACTGTCTTATTTGGGTAAAGTCACTTGGCATTAGTAAGTCCGTTGATTTTAGTTTTTACCGGAAATATTATGTCGCTCTATTATTCGCTTACCCTAATTATGGCTATGTTTCGGATGCCCTGCGTCATGTGAGTTCCTGAGGTGACAGCGACTGGTGCTAGACAAGGTTGAGATAGACTTAAAACTCACACAGTCTGATTTTGTCTGTTTGGCGTTGAATTGCATCCTCATTAATCATGATTCTCAGGTTGTTTATATGAGATGTTAGGTTAATGGGGCCTTTCCATGAGGTTATTAGCAAGTTGAAACAAACCTATTCTATATCTTTGAGCTGTGGTTTTGTGTCGCGTTCTTGTGTCCTATTGCTTATTTATTGTGACAACAGGAGCCATATGTTCCTGGGTCTGGTTTCACTCCTGCGTTCAATCAACCTTCCATACTGCAACAGTTTCATAGAAGGGGCTTGATTGCTTTTGGTGTCCACCGAAAGCGAGAAGAAAGGGTGCAGTCATTAATTGAAACATGAAGGGACATAATTGTAACGCTTTTAAGACAATTAACTGTCGCTTACTGCATAGCATATACGTCTAAGAATTTTGTATAAATCTGAAAATGGAGGACCTGCAAAGAATTGGAAGGTTTGCTTACTTTATCTTTTTTGTGAGCTCCTAGACAGAATGGGATTGTAATTGCAATTTTGTTTTGTCTTTTGTTACCGTTGTTCACCCTGAGAAACTACTGGAAAGAGCGACTCAGCAACTAGCAGAGGAAGTTGAGGTAAACTCAGACTGTGTGAAGACATAGGCTGCAACATTTACATAACGGTTGATGTAAGCGCCATCATGGTATTTGTCTGTATCTCAACTGTGTACTGTATACAGTCTTTCATTCCTGTTCGTTCTCTCTCTCTCTCTCTTTTTTTTAGAGTCAGGGGTGACCGCATTGGGATCTCAGCAGGTAAAGCTCTGGTTAGGCCCCAACATATTTCTCCCCGTGACAAATGGCATTCGAGGGCTGGACCAACGAAGGGCACCTTGTGGGGGGGCTGTGGGATGAGGTAGTAGTTTGTATAGTTTAGGATCACACCAGATCTGGGAGATAACTATACAGTCTACTGTCTTTCCTACGGCCGCCATGTAACAAACAAACAAACAAACAAACAAACAAGGCTGACTTCAGTCCACAGCTGACCATAGGAAAAAAAAGAAAGAAGGAAGAAATCCGAAAGCTGGACTTTTTGCAAACCTCTAGCCTGTGTTTGTGTACTTATGTGACTGCTCAGTGTAGTAACTGTATTGCTGTGAAGCTTAATGGGTTTCAATATTTTTTATGGCTTTGCTGTGCTGAGGTAGTAAGTTGTGTTGTTGGGGATTTGATTTGATTCGCCCCCCTTACTGGAGATAACTATACAGCTTACTGCCTTCCATAGCAGAGCATCTTTGCCTCAGCAAGTACAAATTACCATGATTTATTCTCCCTTCACTCTCAAAGATGTACCTTTTGATTTGGCATAACCTTAATGTCTTCTGAAGCACAGTTGAATGATGCCCAAGATGTCCCCTTGTTTGCAAATAATAAATAAAACAACATGTAATGTCTGCCGTTTGTCCTGATTGAGATTGCACAGTTCACATATTATTTATATTATTCAATGTAGTTCAGTATATTATTTATTCATATATTGTAATGACCGCCATGAGTCTTGTATGTATGTGAGAAAATCATTTGAATACTTGATAAATACACTGTTGAGTAAGTATGCACAAGTTGGAAACATCAGAAGAAGAGCATGAAGTTGTTGCCCTAGGTGACCTTTTGTGTCATTAGTTATTTCAATCCTGATTGGATGAACTTTCCATCAATCTTTCGCATTGGAGTCAATGACCAGAGGGGGCGTTTTACATAGCAGGATTTCCATTGGTTAAGCACTTGCGGTAGGTTCAGTGCTACACCAGTAATCTTACCAATCGACGCAAGTGACTTGACGTTAGCGTGTGAACATGGCGAACATCAGGAGTGTCAAGGTGAGCCCGGTAGTTTACAAATTGTAGAAACCTATAAACGTCGAAGAAACTATATGTATGAGCCAACCACAGTAACATATGCCGTTGTGATTTGATCTTGTTTAAGAACGCTGTATTTGACATGTTGAAACAATAAGTTGGCTAACGTTATCCAACTGATGTTAGCATCAGTACCTTGCAGTTAGCCAGAGATCAACTTTTATTCACTGCAGGAAGGCTTTCACGGTGAATAAAATGTATAATAAGAGCTTAATTGGCCGCTGACCTATGTTTGCACGTATTAGATGAACTTGGCATGACGACACTTGTCATTACTTAGATATAGCGCTGGTAATGGACTAGCTCATGTGATATGGAATGTACAGCCAGCTATGGACTTGCCTGGCGTAATGTGTTTAATGCCAAATAGGTTTTTGGAGCTAACTAGCTAGTTGGCTAACAATGGAAAGAGGAATCTCATCTCATCAGTGAACATTGTATGAAAGAAATATTTAACTTACTGACGATTTTTGTGTAATATTAACTCCACTCCAACTAGGCCTGCAACTGCATCACAAAAAGTTTGCATACTTATTAATCAGCTTCAGAGACTTAAAACGGTGCAAGTGATGAATGTCCTTGTATCTGACAGGGCATGGTTGGACTGGTCACCGGAGGGGCCTCTGGTTTGGGCCGGGCCACCGTGGAACGTCTGATAAGTCAAGGGGCTAGCGCAGTGATCCTGGATCTGCCTGGTTCGGACGGACACAACCTGGCCACTAGTCTTGGCGACCGATGTGCCTTTGCCCCAGCTGATGTAAGTGTCATTGATGATACGACAGTAGAAACTTTGTGGTCGTCTGCCTCTCCGTCTATTTGTCTGTTTGCCTCCGTCTATTTGTCTGTCTGATACGGATTACAAGATTTGTGGCCCTAGATGTACGTTTTTCTTGGTGCTAGCGCCCCCTGAAGTGGGGTAGAGTCAAACGCACTTTTTGGGCAATAGCTCAAACAGTTTTGCCAAAAATTATGAAACAACCTTTAATTTTTCTCATTCTCAAGAGGGGTTCATTTTTTGTCATTATCATAACGTTCAGTGAAATAATCAGCACAGATCTTATATCCTCACAGAAGCCAGAAAATAATTATGTTTTGACAGTGTTTGCTGGATTAACACTTCATGTTAGCCACTGCTCCCTTCAGAGCATGTGGTTCATTGCCTGATTACTAGACATGTCTTCAATTAAGATGCCCTCCAGTGTGTCCTTGACTATAACCTTGTGCAACGCAGGTTACGTCGGAGTCAGATGTGCGTGCTGCCGTGTCCCTGGCTCGCGAGAAGTTTGGTCGTCTTGATTTGGCCGTAAACTGTGCTGGTATCGCTGTTGCCGTGAAGACGTACAACTTCAAAAAGGACATTCCACACAGCCTGGAGGACTTCACGCGCGTCATTACTGTGAGTTGCTTTCCGTGGATCATTTCTGTTCCATGTGTGTTTGTATTCGATGCATTGCTCAGTCATGTTTGAGAAGGAATCATGTTATTTCTCTGGACCTTAAATGTGGACTGTTTGCATACGCTTGTGCTTTAGACTCGTTCCTGTTTCCAAGAATATTGCTGCCGGTTCACATTTCTGTTCCTAAAAGGCTGTGGTGTGTGTCTATATTGAATCATTCCATTGTCTTAGGTGAACATAGCTGGTACCTTTAATGTTATTCGACTGGCTGCTGGTGAAATGGGGAAAAATGAGCCGAGTGCTGATGGGCACCGAGGCTGCATAATCAACACAGCCAGCGTAGCTGCCTACGATGGACAGGTACGGTTCGGACATCGTTTACCTTTCCATTATCTCGGTTACGAAGTGTGCATAATATCTGTTTTGCTTTGGTGGAATGTGCTTGGTCGGATCAAACTGATACCTTATCTTGTGTGGGTTAGATATTCTCATGATCTGTTTACCTGATTTTCCCAGGTGGGCCAGGCTGCCTATTCTGCGTCCAAAGGTGGCATCGTGGGCATGACTCTACCCATCGCCCGTGACCTCGCCCCTATGGGGATCCGTGTGGTCACCATTGCTCCTGGTTAGTTTGACAGACATGATGTACATACGGCCTGTGTGAGAAAGTTAGAGGAAAAGTCCTTTGTTTTTAGGCGAGCTCGTAGGTACCATGTGTGCTTATGTGGTTCTTTTGGATCAATATGTTCGTACCTCAGCTATGCTGTGCAATAATAGAATAGAACTTTCACAGATGTGCTCAGTCATATTTACCATTGTGCGATCAGGCACTATCACTTGCTTCTTCTATTTTTTCTCTCTCTGGGTTTCATTGAAGTCATGACCTCATGTCTCTGCTCCCTGCCTGCAGGTCTGTTCTCCACGCCGCTGCTAGCTGGTTTGCCAGAGAAGGTGCAAAGCTTCCTGGCTCGTCAAGTGCCCTTCCCCTCCCGCCTGGGGGACCCTGCGGAGTTTGCGCACCTGGTGACGTCGATCACAGAGAACCCCATGCTCAACGGGGAGGTGATTCGTCTGGACGGCGCCATCCGCATGCAGCCCTAAGAGACCCTGGAGGAGGGAAAAGGAATCCCAGTCGCCAGGGGAAGCGTTTGTGTGGGTGTTTTATTTGAATGCGCGCGGTACATGAACGCTGTCAGAGACACGGATGCAGAAGTGTGAGGTGCTGGACCATTGTAAATAATAAATTCAACAAGTGGTATTAAAAAAGAAAAATCAGGCACTAGGACAGATGTACTGAAGCAGTGGTGGTTTGACTCTAATTCCTTTTTAAAACCACTTCTGCTCAGAATGCATTCAGAATGCATTATGTAGATACTGTATCGAAACACTCCATGTCTTGTGGGCATTTGACTGCGGTGTGCTGTGCTAATGTTCCTTCTGAAGATACGGGGTGTTTCATTTCTTGAAGTGCATTTACTTGACAATGAGTTTTAGTATTTGGTAACATAAAACTGTGTGTCTGTCCTCTGAATGTGGCTCGTTTGCTTCTCACTTTTTGTAAGAGTCGCATCGTAAAGGAAAACCTTATCAATTCACACCGCTGGGAATCAGGGACTGTCATGTGTGTGTGAAATGTGAAATAAAAGCAAAGATGAGATACCATTGACATGCTCTGAAGTGTTCATCTCGTGTTGTGAAGTGCACACTACACAATAGTTTTTTTTGTGCAGTTTTGATGAGTATTGAGACACCAGGATAGAACACCAAATATGTATCACAGTGAAAATTTGATTGGAGCATCATCTTCAAAGTTTAGTTTTTTTCCCCCTGTGTAAAAAATGTCAACCTGTGTTCCAATGTAAGCACTTATGGAAGGCCAGAGGCCATCAAGGACCTTAAATGAACAAAAAGCAAATCTCTTTCTTCCTGATTTTACAGAGAATAGAAAAAGAAAGGCTTGTAGCTTCATTAATATTATGCTAATGAAGTTTCCTAGTGAAACTTTCTCGCCTGCTAAGATGGCCTACTAACTTCCTCAATGCCTAATAATCTTTCAAATATATTTTGTAAAAATTACTAAATAGAGCAAATACCAAATAAAGCATCATCGTAATTATTTATTAAATGTAATAACTTAAATATGTTGCACTATTAGTAGGCTACTGACAGCGTGTATTTTGTGTTGCATTCTCCACAGGATGGCGCTAGTATCATATCAGATGCATATCAAAGGGAGGTGTTAGGCCTATTTTGTCAGCGTACGTAAATACACTGAACTATTGAGAGTTGAGCATGTTGAGAGAGAGACACGGACTGAATGACGCATGGACCAGTGGAGAGAGGCCAGAATAGGGCTAATATGGTCCCTCTTCCGGGGACTCGCCAGGAGCCTGGCAGCGCATTCTGGACCAGTTGTAGGCGGGACAGGGACGAGTGACTAATTCCAGTGTACAGGGAATTGCAATAGTCTAGCCAGGAGGATATGAAGGTGTGGATGACCTTCTCAAAATATTTGAATGACAGGTGTAGGTGAAACCGGGGTTGTTCTATTAGTTTACTTAAATCATAAAATGTAATAATCATTAAATTGAGTATTTAATATTTTATAATTAAATTACTAAAATAATGGGAAACTCTAGTTGTATGTTATCACAATACTAACATACTAGGACCCTGAGTAGGCTGCTGACCATCTTGGACAATGACCACCACCCACTTCTACACAGTACTCTCAACGGACAGAAGAGCACATTCAAATCAAATCAAATCAAATCAAACTTTATTTGTACGGCGCATTTCATACAAGGAAGTAACACAATGCGCCTCACAGTAGGAAAGAAAAGGGGGGGGGGGGGGGGGGGGGGTTACACTTGTATAAAACACACAGATTTTCAAGAGATAAATGAATAAAATAAAATAAACGTACTAACCGCACTGCCACCGTAAAGGACTACTCAGCACGGTCATCGTCAAACTAAGCTACTGGGGGGGGGGGGGGTTACAAACACTTGTAAAGAGACACAGATAAGTAAATAAATAAATAAATGTTACATTAATGTTAAATAAATACATTTTACAAGTTACAAAACACTTATAAAAAGACACAGATTTTGCCAGAGATAAATGAACAGGAAATTACGTACTAACCGCACTGGCACCATAAAGGACTGCTCAGCACAGTTATCGTCAAACTAAGAGACAGCTGCTGGGGGGGGGGGGGGTACAAATACTTGAAAAGAGACAGAAATAAGTAAATAAATAAATGTTCCATAAATGTTAAATACATTTTACAGTGAGTGATAAGCGAGATCAAAGAGGTATGTCTTAAGTGCATGTTTAAAGGTTTCAACCGTTTCGGCCATTCTTAGGTATTCTGGCAGAGTGTTCCAAAGGTTGGGGGCATAGAAACTAAAAGCTGCTTCCCCATGTCTCTTTGTCCTGGCTTTTGGAACTGTTAGAAGTTCAGTGCCGGAGGACCTCAGGGATCTACTGGGTGTATACCTTGAGAGCATGTCTGTTATATATTCAGGTGCATGACTATGGAGTGATTTATAGACTAGTAGGAGAACCTTGAAATCTATTCTAAAACTAACAGGTAGCCAGTGCAGTGATTTTAATACTGGTGTGATGTGCGCTCTCCGTCTTGTTTTAGTGAGGACTCGCGCTGCTGCATTCTGTATTGTTTGTAGTTGACTAATGGCTTTTTTTGGTAGACCAGACAAAAGCGAGTTACAGTAGTCTAGCCTGCTCGTGATAAACGCGTGCATCAGTCTTTCGGTGTCAGCCTGAGCGAGAAACGGTTGCACCTTAGCAATGTTTCTTAAGTGATAAAAAGATGTTTTAATTATATTTTTGATATGGGTTTCAAAATTGAGATCTGAGTCAAGTATGACGCCTAGGTTTCTGGCTTGGTGCTTGGTGTTAAGTGCTAGTGTTTTTAAGTGTGCAGTTAGTTTCTCTCTCTCGTTTTTTTCACCAATGACTAATACCTCTGTTTTATCTTGGTTTAGCTGGAGAAAGTTTTGTGACATCCATACATTTATATCAGAAATGCAATTTACCAAACAATCAATAGAGCTGTAGTTGTTGGGTGTTACAGAAATATAGAGCTGGGTGTCATCTGCATAGCTATGATAGTCGATGTTGTGCCTCCTAATTACACTACCAAGGGGTAGCATGTATAGACTGAAAAGTAAGGGCCCTAAAATGGATCCTTGAGGGACCCCACAGGTCATACAAATGTTTTTTGAGCTGTGGTCTCCGAGGGCGACAAAGTATTCCCGGCCAGTCAGATAGGTCCTAAACCAGTTTAGGACCGGACCAGTGAGGCCAACCCAATTTTCAAGTCTATCAATAAGGATATTGTGATCAACAGTATCAAAGGCTGCGCTCAGATCCAGAAGGGCCAAGACAGATAGTTTTTTGGAGTCAGCATTAATCCTGAGATCATTTACAACCTTGACTAATGCCGTTTCTGTGCTATGATTGGAGCGAAAACCAGATTGGAAGGTGTCAAATGCACAGTTAGCATCTAGGAAATTATTTAACTGTTTAAAGACAATTTTTTCCAGGATTTTGCTTAGAAAGGGAAGGTTAGAGATGGGTCTAAAATTGTTTAGAACTGAAGAGTCTAAATTGCTTTTCTTCAGGAGGGGTCTCACCAGGGCAGTTTTAAGTTCTGATGGGAAAATACCTGTAAGCAGGGAACAGTTTATAATGGCTAGAATGTCCTTCGACACAGAGTCAAAGATGGTCTTAAAAAATTTGGTGGGAAGGGGATCAAGAGGGCATGTAGACGGCTTCAGTTGTGACACTATTTTGCTCAGCATTTCTATATCAGCCAGTGCAAAAAAGCTCATACTGTTACAGCATGGTGGAAGGGGATCAGAAAACAAGACATTTGGAATTTCTTGAGCAATATTTTTCCTAATGTTCGTTATCTTATCTCTGAAGAATGCTGCAAATTCCTCACATTTGGAGGTGGAAAAGAGACTATCATCTACTTTAGGTGCAGGATTTATAAGGCTGTCTATTGTTGAAAAGAGGACCCTGGAATTGTTAGAATTTGTAGATATCAAATTAGAGAAATGATCCTTCCTAGCATTTCTTATTGCTTTATTAAAGACTGAAAGTTTATCCTTAAAGATATCAAGGTGGACCTGTAGCTTGGTCTTTCTCCATGTACGCTCAGACCTTCTGCAGGATCTCTTAAGTTTAATAATTTCCTCATTTCTCCATGGAGCTTTTTGTTTGGCTAAAACCTTTTTTTGTTTCAATGGTGCTACAGAGTCAAGTGCTGTCCTTAATTTTGTATTTAGAGTAGTTACTAGATCATTAACACATGATGGCCCCGTATCTGGGTTTTTTGCACTAGTTATGTTCATCATTACTTTGAAATTCTCAGCTGCTGCAGAGTTAAGATAGCGTTTCTTAATAAAACATTCAGCACTATTTCTAGCTTTAGGTACCAGTGCTGTAAAGAAAATACAAAAGTGGTCAGAAAGAGCAAGGTCACAGATAGACGATATAACAGTTGTAAGACCCTTTGTAATAACTAGATCAAGGGTGTGGCCACGGTTGTGAGTGGGTTCAGTGATGTGTTGTGTAAAGTCCATGGAATTCAAGAGATTCATAAAATCCCGGGCCTTTGAGTCGTTCCCATTATCAACATGTATGTTAAAATCACCAGTGATAATAATCTTATCGTAGTTTGTGTGTATAATGGAGAGTAGTTCTGAAAAGTCTGTTAGAAAAGTGGGACATTGCTTGGGTGGCCTATACACAGTTACTGTCAGAACAGGAGGCTGGCACTTTAGAACTATGGCATGATATTCAAATGAGGCAAAATCATCGAAGGAGATGCTCCTGCAGCACAGGGCATCCGTGGTTATGGTGGCTGTCCCGCCCCCTTTTTTACCTGTTCTAATGGACTGAAAAAAGCTATAATTGGGAGGGGATGCTTCAATAAGAGCTGCAGACCCATTTTTGTTTAGCCAGGTTTCTGTTAAAAACATACAGTCTAATTTACGTTCACATATAAGATCGTTAATGAGAAATGTTTTCCCTGATAGTGACCTAATATTTAGTATTGCCATTGAAATATTTTCTGGATATAGTGGCTCACAGGAAGGAGGAATATGCCGGGGTATAGATAGAATATTTGCTGGGCTTCTATTGTTTCTATTGTATCTATGGCCTTTGTTTTTAACTGTGCGTTGGGTAGAGATTAAAACTGGAATAGGATTATAGGCGCATGCCATAATATTATATGAAGCAGCCTGTTCTGAGGTAGTGGTGTCATATATTGCTCTGTAGAAAACATTGACAGATTCAGATTCATTTTCATAAACAGTGTTATTAGAGTTACTACCTGGGGGGCATGAGTCTGTGATGTTTTCTACAGGATGTCAGTGCCTTAGGGTGGTCTTCATGTTGTCCGACAGCAGACTGGCTCCGATCCGGTTCGGGTGGAGGCCATCATGCTTCAGCAGGCTGGGCCTCTCCCAGAACAGGTCAAAGTTGTTAACACAGTCAATGTCTAATGAAGCGCAGGTCGCTCGCAGCCAGGTGTGGAGGTTGAAAAGTCTTGACCATCTCTCAGCGCCTCTCCGGTAGGTAGGGAGAGGCCCAGAGATGACGATCCGTCTTCCTGTGTCCATGAGGGTAGTGAGGAGGGCTGTGAAGTCTGCCTTCAGGACTTCTGTCTGTCTTGCTCTGATGTCGTTTGTGCCCACATGTACAATTATGGTGCTGACCTTGGTGTAGCCGGCGAGGATGCTTGGGAGTCTACGTTGAATGTCACGGACCCTCGCTCCGGGGAAGCAGTGGACCTTGCAGGGACCGCTTGGTGAAGGGGGGATGTAGACATCTCTGATCATGGAGCTGCCAATGACAAGGGTGGAGGTTGTCATGTCAAGCGGGAGAAGCCGTCTAGGGGATGCTGACTGTGTTGAGGGCCCAGGATGGGAAGCAGGGCGGCGTGGGCGATGCTGGATGTCAGTGTGATGCCGTTGTTTCTCTGGAGCCGGTCTGCGGGGGCGTTGCAGGGCGGGCTGAGGAGGGGTGTCATCAAGCCCAGGGGGCTCCTCCTCATTCATCAGTGTGGTGTAGCGGTTTCCCAGTTTCAGGGGCTGGCCTGGCTCAGTGTGTCGTCCCGACCGCCTTCCATCACGCTTGCTTCTGCCAGCTGTTCTCCATGGCTGGTGAGGAGTGGAGTTCACCGGCAGGGTGGGCTTGGTCCCCACCAGTGGCCAGGGAGCAGTGGTGTGGTCTGGGTTTGTGTTCATGCAGGGCAGAGTGGAATCGAGATGTCCAGTGTGTGTGTGTGTGTGAAGAGGACCCACAGATACAATGGAGTCAATGAACTGCTCATCCAGCTTGATCTGGTAGAGGTTCGCTAACCTGACTTCTAGTTCTACTACCTTCTGTCTGAGCAGGAGGCAGGAGTCGCATCCAGGTGCACCACTGAGGGAAGGCATCGTGGCGATGTCAGATGAGAGGCAAAAACTTGAGTTTATGTGTTTTGTTTGCTACGATGTCGCGGTGAGGTAGTCAAACGTTAAGCTTTAGCTGGTGTTTGCTTGCTAGGCTTGCTAGCTGTTCAGAGTCAGAATGAGAACAGGTAGTGTTAATTTAATTTAGCGATCTATACAACTCCAAGCTCACAGGAAGAAGCAAAAACCTACTGTTTGTAGGATAAAATTCTTCTTCTGCCTTCTGTTAAAAGAACGACAGCGCCTTCCGCTAACCTGCGAGTTGGCAGTTAAATTAATTGTAGGTGTCTTTCACCGCAAAAAGTTTTTTCCCCTAAGGGTTACCTGGAGATTAAGATGATAGTCCAGCAGAGAAATTCTTAAATACCGATGATGAATCCGTCGATAAAGAACGAGAGTCGGGGGTTTAATCCAGTAGAGGTTAAATTCAGTAGAGGTTAAATCCAGCAGAGTTTGTTTTGTTTTTTGAAAACTTTTGAAGATGGCCTCAAATCCTGACGGGGCAGACTCCTGTCACTGTCACTCTCATCGGACAGGCTGTGGAAGTCCTTTGATCCCAGGGCCATACAGCTTTATAACGCCACGCAGAAGGGGAGGGGGAAGGAGATGGACTTCTCTGCATGAGTCTACCTCAGTCTCCCCTCCTCTTCTCATCTCATTATATTCCATCCCACTGAGTCAGTGTGTTTACATGATGGTATAATTCGAATCTTTGCTTAGTCGGACTATGCTTTCTTTCAAGGGTAGGTGCTATTATCCCAATATACATGGCAGTGAATAAATCGAATCATTGGCCGAAAGCATGTCATATCCGATACGATAGGTGGCGCTGTTTTCATTACAACTAGTGGTGATACAGCCATTTCCGCTTGACCTCTTCACCACTACCAACAACAACAGTTGATTGAGCATGAATCGCGTCTGTTCATCGGTCCAGAAATGCGTGTTGCCTCTTGGGTTGTCCATCGCGTTGTTTGTTTGTTTGTTTCTGCTGGGCCAACGTGTTTATAAGTTACATTATTCAAAGGTGAAAGATAAAAGGCGAGAGAAACGCATGCACATTCACACACACACGCGCGCAAATAATGGGTTACAGCCAAAACGCATTGCCCTTCTGCCAGTTGCATCAAATTGTTTTAGTACTTCTTCGCTGTCGATTTCCAAATCTGTGTGAATATTCATGAGAGCAAGTCCAGTCAGTCTTTTGTCAGTCATCGTACTTCGTAAGATATGTCTTAAGACGCCCCATTGTACTGAATGACCGCTCAGCAGACGCTGTGGAAACGGGCAAATGTGCCGAACTTTCCAGGGCTTGATAAAGCTCACTGCATTTGGGCTGTAGCTCATTTAGCTGTTTCCAGCTCTATATCTGCATCGTCAACGCTGGGCATTAGTTGTCCGTACTCCGATTTTATAGTTTCCCCATTGTAATAAATATGCATTCATGATATTTTTCTATGACCGAGTTTGACAGGTATTGGTCAGGTAATAGCCGAGTGACAGCTGATTTGCTTTCTGATTTGACAATACTTATTCGTGGGTTTTTTCAGCGCCAGATAACCGAACAGAACTTAACTCAGGCTTGCCTCATGGGTACAATACCAAATTTCATCATATTTGATAGAATGAAGGACAAATTAGTTGTGAATACTATGACCGAGTTTGACAGGTATTGGTCAGGTAATAGCCGAGTGACAGCTGATTTCACAAGCATTAACTTTAAACCAGAATATTTTAACGTGCCGGCATAGTCGCCCCGTAATGCCGTGCAGCGGGCGCATACTGTTATACTCTATGTGATGCACTAGCTCAACGACGTTCCCTATATGTTCCTTACCGTTCTAATTACATGTCGTTGTTCTGTGTTGGGACAGAGCTTATACAGGTGGGTGACGGTAGCACAGTCTGTTCGTGGTAACTTGCACCAGGGCATAAAGCCCGTGCCATTGTGACAGTGTGTTGTGTTTTAGTGTTTAATAAAAAGCCATAACAAATATACCACGCTTCCGTGATTTGTTACAATATAATGGTCTTGCTTCTATAATGTATAAACACGTAGGTTACAGGGTGGGTGTGGCAGAGAGAGAGAGGGAGAGCGATGATGCACACGGATATATCAGATTTAGCGACCGGAGCAAAGTTATGTTGCTGTAACGTTGAACTCTTTGCAATCAATAAATACAGTACTTAATAGGCTAATTGATACAATATCTCCTCGTTTGAGTGTGGTTGTTTGAGTGCAATGGGAGTGTATGATCGTTATTGTCTATAAAGCAGTGTTTCTCAAACTTTTCAGACCAAGGACCACTTAGCCAATAAAAAAAAATTCGCGGACCATTTAACTAAATATCCCCGGAACAACATGCCTCCTACCCAAGACCTGGCGCCAGACAATTGTTAGCGCACACATGATTTTCGCGGGTGGGCTCTCCTTTTGTACGTACCAGTAGGCTAGTTATAGATATGACAATGCGCAAGGCAAAGCATCTGGAACCCTGCTCCATGCGTGACTTGGTTATGTTACAAACTATAGTTCGCTCACAGCCTCATACTCCCATCACACACTCAGACAGACATCACAAAACACAACGATGCGCATACTGACCGCAGTATTTCACTACCAACAGTAGGCTAGCCCACTGGCATTAATACAGCCATCCTAGTAGTCAACTTTTCATAATTAAGAGCTGTCATTATCCAACGTCACACAACACAGAATATAGCCTAGTTATCATCTTGCTGTCTCAGCGGGAGAAAAACACAGTGTTTTGAATGCAACTCCGCGGCGAGATAATTCCCAATGAGGCTGAACCACTTTCTCCTTGTCTATGTTAGAGGCTTTCTCATTTAATTTTCTTTTCATAGTTCCTGTCTTAAGCCACCAATCCATGACCTTGTTAATAGATTAGGCAACTCTTTATTAGATTAGGCTACTACTGGCTGTGTTCTCTTCGTTCTGAGTTGTATGTTAGAAATGTCGCAATAATTTACTTGTGGCCGTCGCGGACCACACTTCATCATATTTGATAGAATGAAGAACAAATTAGTTGTGAATACTATCACCGAGTTTGAAAGGTATTTGGTCAGGTAACAGCCCTTTGACAGCTGATTTGCTTTCTGATTTGACAGTACTGCTGTGTGTTTTAAGCAAATAAAATGTGGACTGTTTACAAGCGGGCACCTGCTATCGTTGATTATACAGTAAATACGTTGTGAAATGAAACAAAAACACATCACAGTTAAAGATGTATTAGTATTGATTGATTCACATCGATATGAATGGATGACATGACTAACAAGTAGTGGGAAATTAATATGAAAGTATTTGTTCGGTGAATTAGCGCGTTCTGTCCAAACAGTCGCAGTCAACGTTTTTGTCAACACTGGCACCACATAAGTATCGTAATTTGAACGTCCTTATACGTTTTTAAGGAGGGGTTGTAAAGGTACTCATATCTTCGGACCTCTTCTGTTATGTTTGTTCATAGTCAACAAGAATAAGCTTGTGAGACAGTCTGCAGGATATTCATAAATAAACGTGTCATTAGTATGAACAGTTGAGACAACGTAACGTCTCTTTCGTCTTCCGGGTCACGACCTGGCAGGGAGGGAGGGAGGAGGGCGGCGGGATCTCAAGCATGCGCAAAGACGCAAAGTCCAGTTCCTTATCCAATTCACCGTTACATGCCGCAATAGTCGAACTATCAACTGGATCGGATCGAGTTATCCAGGGGTGTTAGTCCGACTATGTGCGGTCCGACTACGATCCGACTAAGGTGCTTACATGAAACGGATAATGCGATTTCAGTCCGACTAAGGCAGTTATTCGAATCCATGTAACCACGGTCCATCTTTTTACTGGCTATACTAGCCCCTTGCACAGGCTTTACTATTTATATCACTTTGCACTATCCTCACACACACAAGCACAAGTACTCTATCTTTGCACTATCCACACAAGCACATGAACACTATCTCTCTGCACTCTTTGCACTACTTTCCTCGTGGACATCAACACTGACACAATCAATGCACACTGTAATATAGGGCCAGATCTATCCTGTATCTGTATACACCCCACTCCCTCTGAACATGTTCTCCCTATGTGTATTGTTTTACTGTGATTTATCTATGTATGTTTGTGAGTTAAGTGTACGGTAAAGGCTACTGGATGACCTACATTTCCCTCGGGATTAATAAAGTATCCAGCTATCTATCTATCTATCTACTATAATTCCATTACAAAGTCTATAACACTTCATGAAACAACCAGATAAGTCACTTGGTTGGTGAAAATGGCTTTCAGTGAATATTGGAACAATAACAGACAAGGCGATTGTTTAAGTCTAAATAAACAATTTATTAAAAGTAACAGTAATTAATGGCTAATACTAATCAGGTATAATCACATAAACAATTGAGTATAACAATGAGGAGTTGGGAAGTTGGGGTCTTCTGTTCAGGAATACAGAGGAGGCTACGTGAGTGTGTGTGTGTGTGTGTGTGTGTGCGTGCGCGCGGTGTAAAGGGGCTTTTATACTCTGTTTTAACGTAGAAACGTACGCACGTAAGATACATAAGCGCTGTTTTAAGCCCCTTGCGCAGTTACATAACACGTAAGTGCGTCCGCCAAAATTTGTAACTATCCAACAAAATCCTCCTAGGGCTCACGTACCCCGCAAGACTGTGATTGGCTGAACATCCGTTCAGGAGTCTCACATTTCCGGTTTCATAGCATAATACCGCCATTTTTAAAGGCCAAGGCAAGACTAGAATGTTTTTGAATCATGAATAGCCTGCAGACTGTCTCACAAGCCTCTTCTTGTTGATTATGAACAAACATAACAGAAGAGGTCCGAAGATATGAGCATCTTTACAAACCCTCTTTAAACACTTATAAGGACGCTCAAATGACCGCGAATTCATGGAGAGAATAGGCTACTATCCCATTCTCACAGGAGAAATCAGAAACAGCAATCTGAGCATATTTGTCAAACGCGATAGAAGATACTGCTCTGATATATTCCTATTCCATACTGAATATTCTGTTTAGATCAAAGGTTTGTTTTGACATCCCGTCATATTTCAGATGATAGTTAGGTGATAGGCTATACTGTGTTGACATTTAAAAACCGTTGACTGCGATTGTTTGGAAAGAACGCGCTAATTCACCGAACAAATACTTTCATATTCATTTTCCACCACTTGTTAGCCATGTCATCCATTCATATTGATGTGAATCAATACATTTCACCCCTGAGGCAAGCGATAGAATGGAGCCTGGTTTGCTCATATACAAAAGTTAACATTAACGTGAAGTGGAGTTAACTCGCGGCCAACACCATTGTATTACAAGCACTGACATTCACTCATGATGAGAAGGTACACCTGGCGATTCTCTCGCCTTCTATCTTTCATCTTTGAATAATATAACTTATAAACACGGCGTTTTAAAGCGCTGTGGCCGTCATTAAAATATGTATCAATAAACGAACTTCTGCATCATGTGATCTGTCTTTTTTCGCCACTGGTACTGGTACTTTCATATTCATTTTTCGCCACTTGTTAGACATGTCATCCATTCATATTGATGTGAATCAATACATTTCACCCCTGAGGCAAGCGATAGAATGGAGCCTGGTTTGCTCATATACAAAAGTTAACATTAACGTGAAGTGGAGTTAACTCGCGGCCAACACCATTGTATTACAAGCACTGACATTCACTCATGATGAGAAGGTACACCTGGCAAATCTCTCGCCTTCTATCTTTCATCTTTGAATAATGTAACTTATAAAAACACGGCGTTTTAAAGCGCTGTGGCCGTCATTAAAATATGTATCAATAAACGAACTTCTGCATCATGTGATCTGTCTTTTTCGCCACTGGTACTGAATTGCCAACCTTTGTATTTCTTGTAACAAATGTATTCATTTTCCTTTGTCCCGCTGCAATAAATACGCTTACTTCACTCAACATTCAGAAGGGAAAGGGAGATAACCCCGGAGTTAAGAATATAGATCACTTCGGCTCTGGAGCAGTAAACAAAAGTCTCCCCTGTAATCTCAGACTACGATCAGCAGGAAAGGTTAACAACAGGCTAATTAATAAAATACAATACTTAATAGACTAACAATCCCATATTTATTTGTTTGAGTGTTGTTTAGTGCAATGGGGGTGTATGATCGTTATTGTCTATAAAGTAAGGCATTTTCAACAGAAAAATCTCCCGTTCATCGTGTCCATTCGCGTCATGGGGTAGGCAAAAAAACGTTACTCCACCTACTGTTCTGGCGTTGAATCGCTTTGCAACAAGCACAACCCTTGGGGAACCTTAAGGAACCATAAACCAAAACGAGTCAGCCGATGCAAATGCGCGGTCAGCCGCACCAGTAGTTACAGAGGTGTAAATCTACCTTTAGGGGAGAAAGGGAGAGTAAGAGGGAGGCTGTGCGCACAGGCGAGAGAGGGTATGTGCGTGAGAAATAGTGCGCACACGTCTGTGTAGACGCTAACTAGATTGGGGATGGTCATCGGATGCGAGTGCGGTTCGGAGGCCATATTTGTCTGTTTTAGGCGCCATTTTAAGTTGGGGGTTGTGCACAGGATGTATGAGAGTGTGTAACGAGACAGAGGGTTTCTGAACCGAGGCTAGGCCTTTAACTCAATACAATATATTCAAACAGCACTGAAATCGTGATGTGGATGTGTATATTTTCAGATGGTGATGGAAAAGGAGTTAGAGAGAGAGAGAGATGGTGCATGTACGATATAACAGATTAGCAAAGTAAAACAAAGCAAGATAAACAGTGGCGGCGCCAGACATTTTTTTCTGCAGGTGCTATGGGGGAGCTCGGTGTTTTAGCAAGGGTGCTATGAAATGAGGGTGATAGCCTATGTGTCACAGGGTTCTCTACTACAACAATTCCCCACCATATCGTCTATCATCCGTTTACATGATTGCTCTCTGAAGCGTCTTTGGGGTCCATGAAAAGCGCTAAACAAACCGATTGTATTGTTATTATCATTATATAGGTTACTTCCGACTGACGCGCACATCTGCAACGGCCACCGACAAAAGGCATACAGCATGTTATAGAGTCCGCAATCCCAAATACTTAAATTACTTTAAAACACTAGGGCGTTAGGGTTAAAGTTGTGGTAGTGAGGGTTAAAGTTGGGCGCCAGGTGACCACTGCCATGTCAGACAGAGTGAAATTAATCTTGGAATAGCAGATAGAATGAACTAAAACAGAGTCAGAAATACGTTAAAAAAGTATATATTATTTCAGTTCACAATCATCAATAATCACATAGAACCTTATGTATACCTAGCACACAGACAGACTGCTTGTCCTAGGTTAAAGAGTCTCTGATTTTATTTTAAAGCAGCTCCAAAAAAATCCAAAAAAGAGGAAAAAGGCAAAAGTTAAAATCTTCGACAAAAAAGGGCATCTTCGTTGCTAATCAACCGCAATGAGTCTTCAGCGACACAGGGCAATCAATGCTTGCAACAAATCAGACAGCTTTCATTAATGTTACACAGCTAACAATACCTTAGTTACATTGTACTCCAACCACCAGACTGTTCCAACCAGCTTTTACAAAAACTCATTTGTTGGACTCCAAACATGCGAGGTGGATATTTCTGGAGTTTTGATCTTCTCGGACCATCCTGAGCGTTCATGCTAATTTCACTGATGGTTAGCACCCTCACCATGGTTAGCACCCTCAGTAGTGGTGGAGGGTTGACCTCCTTGACCACAACGTTCCTCTCCTTAAAAATCCACAACAGATACCGCTGGAATCTCTTATTCTTCTACGTCACTCTCGTTTCTTAATCATTCTTCCAAACGTGGACATTTAGGTAGCAAAAACCGATGCATTGTTGATGTTAACTTGAAACTACTACGCACTAGCTGGCTTTCTCCTTCAACTGTCCGGTAACGTCAACATTCACGCGTCAACAGTTATGACAGAATGATTGCTCTGTGTCTAAAACAATCTGTTAATTTCAATCTGTTATTATTTTCTTTTGTGAGTTAATATTATTATCACAATATAAATAACGTAGACTGAAATTAAATAACAATAATAAAATAAACCATTACTTTCTTGGGGGTGCTATGGGGGTGCTATGGCTAGTCCAGGGGGAGCTAGAGCACCACCTAGCCCCCCCCTGGCGCCGCCCCTGAAGATAAATCAAAGGTCAACGACCGTGAAGACTGTAAATTACAGATTGCACATTTAAATAATAAATTAAATAAAACAACAACAATACTTACTATGTTCAGTATTAAATATAAGAACTCACAGGGGTTGTACATAACATACATCACTCAGTTAGGTCTCTGCTTAATCTACTGTCAATGTCTTGACCTCCAGGGTTAACTGTACCTCCTGATGGAGTGGGGTGGTATTGCAATAGTATCTATATGAACCAGATAATCACGATACCACACAAACATAGATTAAACACACAAAACTAATCTCTGCCAAGATGTCGGCCTTACGTGAAACACTCTTGCTTAGCGATTGTAGGAGCCATTTGGGTTCATGTTTTAATCTTGTGTGGGACACTAGATGGGGCTCCATTTTAATTGGGCTCACACCATATAGGTGTGAAAGTTCATGCAGGTATCAGGTGTTGCTTGACTGAGGGAGAGCACACACACCTTTTTGACCGCTTCATTTGTATTTGCAAAGGTCTGTTACATGTATATAAGATGCAAGTTTGGATGTATGGACATGCTTATGGATTGGATCTTACTGTGAGAAATAAAGTTTGCATAATCAAATCAAATCAAATCAAATCAAATCAAACTTTATTTGTACGGCGCATTTCATACAAGGAAGTAACACAATGCGCCTCACAGTAGGAAAGAAAAGGGGGGGGGGGGGGTTACAAACACTTGTAAAAAAACACACAGATTTTCAAGAGATAACACAAACACTTGAAAAGAGACAGAAATAAGTAAATAAATAAATGTTCCATAAATGTTAAATACATTTTACAGTGAGTGATAAGTGAGATCAAAGAGGTATGTCTTAAGTGCATGTTTAAAGGTTTCAACCGTTTCGGCCATTCTTAGGTATTCTGGCAGAGTGTTCCAAAGGTTGGGGGCATAGAAACTAAAAGCTGCCAAGAAAGAGAACGCAAAATTGGAACTTATTTTACATCTAACAAGCGCGTCAATTAAGTGCTCGGTCAGCAATCCCTCTGGGCTTAAAGTATAGACTTAGCCCATACAGCGATCAACAGTGTTTTTGCAGTCTTCCGTTGAACAGCGCGAAACACATGTTTGAGGAAGATTTCCTTGTCCTCAGCTCATCAGCTGAAACTCGGGGAGGCCTTGTTGGACGTCCGATGGGTCTCGAAGGATGCAAAGTTAATGTGTCAACGTGGAAAAACGAAAAGGGTGCCTGTCGCCTTCTCTTACTCAGAAACTGTTGGGCTGGAGTATAATCAGACCGGTATAAATTTAGGTTGCAACTAAACGAGTCAGAGCTTCACATTTCTCTATCAAACACAAATATTAAACAGTTGTGAGTGTGTAATTGTGAAGATAAGTAGATAAATAATAATAAGAAACATGAACAATCTTACCTAGAATTATTTTCCTCTTCCTTCCAATATATATAAATACCACACACGTAGCAGCTAGGACTAAAACACCAGCTATGATACCAGCTACAATGGCAACAGTGCTTTGTCTTTGAAAACAATCAGTGTCGTAAGATGATGATCCTTTTCTTAGGACAAGTCCAATAAACTCACACCTACAGAGATCACATAAATAGTTACATTTTAGATACACAAGTGAATAACTTGGTATATAATCCTTGCTAAACTTGGAACATTCCAACTGAATGAACGTAGCCTACCGTGTGTGTGATCTGCAGGATGGGAATGATCCATTTGAGTATGTGTCGCCTACACAGTCACCACACACAGTATCTGTGGATGCTGTACCTGCATGGACAGAAAACACACATCATCCACTATGGACACTTGTTGATGGTGATGATCATTGTTAATACCACAGATGGATGGAGACTCAGAGAGAATGGTGTTCAAATGGGACCAAGCTTTTATTCTTTACAATGATGCGCATCAAGGAGAGAAGAAGGTTTCACATGAAGATTTACCCACCGCTCTAATCAGACACAGGTTGAAACAGACTAATATCAAGTATCCTACCAGGAGGACAGATAGGGGGTGTCAATCAATAGTTCCCACCCTACATAAATATGTATGACACGACTACTCTGATACAGAAACTGCCATGATGTCTGCTCACAGAGAAGGCTAATATGGTCCCTCTGGAGTCTGAGCTAAACTTGAGCTTGAATTTGAACAGTGTTCATTTTGTCAATGAAAATATCAGCATAAGTCTCTCTCACCTTGCAGGCGTCTGGAACTTTAGGAAAACAAATTCCACAAAGTTTGACATGGAGGACACAGACTTGACCAGAAACTATTCAGTTTGAACCTTATTCTAATTGGAAGACACACATGAATATAGTGAAGAATAATGAAAGAAGAATAATGATAGAAAATGGTGAATAATGATTGAGAAATAATGGTTCTGATTCATAACTCTTAGCCTTTCTTGTTTTCTGCATTAGTGTGTGTGTGTGTGTGTGTGTGTGTGTGTGTGTGTTCACCTCCTCTTTTAACTTTGCCATTCTGTCTCTATACGGTAATGTGAGGGACCGAGGTGGCCACCCGACGTTTTGGGATGTGGGCGACTGGACTCGGTGGTGAAGTCAGGTAAAAGGGTGCAGGTGCAGGAGATGGTGGCTTTCTTATAAAAAATAGATATCTATTTACACAGGGGATTCTCTTCATCAACCCCAAAACATGTTCACAAAATAAACAAACATAAATAATCAAAAACACAAACAGTACTCACAAAACTACGCAAACTCTAGGCACAATATCTTGACACAAGCTAGGCACAATAACTAGGCACAAATCTGTATTCACGCATCTAAATACAGCCTACACTTAACCTCACACCTTTCTCTCATGCCTGTCATGCCTCTCCAATCTCTCTACTCATGGAATGAGGCACCCTATAAATACCATAACACGATCTAATTTGATCCAACCATTGCCGTGGGGGAGCCCGGACCCAACCACTGTAGTGGGGGAGACCAAGTCTCTTGCAGGTCAACATGAGTGAAAACTCCATTTTGGTGCCACGGTGAGAAGGGGGTTGTCTTACCTGTCTGATTGACGTACTGCCCCGGTGAGCACTTTGTGTGTTCCACAGCTCCTCGGCAGCCATCTTTGATTGGGTCAGTGCAGTAGTGACCTTCCAGAGGCTCACAGAGTGTGTCTGAAGTGGAGCTGCACACCCTCTTCACTCTTAAACCTGCACCTATATTAGGATATACAGTTATTTATAAAGTTGATTGAAAAAAAAAACATTTCAATTGTATTCAACAGGTCAAAAAATGTACATAAATAATATACATAGAATGCACAAAAATTAAACTAATAAGGAAGGCAAACCGACACTGCTGAAATAGTTACAACAACACAACAACAACAACAACAAAGCTGTCTTTGTGAGCATTTCACTGGAGTTGTCAAGCAGGTGCCTTCCTTCATCAGTGTTTCATTGAATAAGGCCCAAGACACCTCAGAAGGCTCAACAGTTGTATCTGGCGTCCCAGACCCACCCCCTCTACAGTCATGAGAATATTAGCATCAGATAGGCCACTTCGTATTTATATACTGTACATATGTATTTGAACAAAACATATTCCCCATCTTTAATGTATGCATCTGTTCTCTGCGTTTTTAAGACATTTACCTATTTAACTTAACTTTAGCCAATTTAATCTCACCTTCTTTATAAGCCACCTCAACCTCCTGACCAAGGGCCTTATATTCTAGATTCATATTCTATAGCACAGTCCACACATTGCCCCTGCCTTACAGTGCTTCTCTTCGCTGTGTCCTGCCCAACATCAGCATGTGTGTTCATGGTCATTGGTGACTGACCAGCGTTTTTCATTTGAGGTGCAGCCTGGTGTGTGAGTTTTGATAGGTCCCTTTGCCTGCACTCTTTCTCTTTAAGCTTTTTTTCCCCCCATGTTATTTGAACTTTCTCTTTAATGTTTTATTTTTGTATGTGCTTTTAACTTGTTTTTACAGCACTACTAGTTCTTCTTATCAGCCCTCGCTTACGCACACACAGAAGGTACACTTTTAAGCACTCATACAGAGATAGAAACGTCAGCACTTAAGAATCAAAGACATACTGTCCCAGACTTCAGGCGACACAGAGACGTTGGTTGACAGAGTTTATTGGATTCAGCCAGAACAGGGAACACAGGGGAACAAACGGGAATAACACAAACGTTGCTCACTGGTAATGGAATAAACAAACACAAATGAAAATGGAATAAATGCTCAGAAGATTCTATTCACAAAAACACAATGCTCAGAAGTTTAAAGTCCATAAACACAACTCTCAGAAGATAATAATGAAACTAGGGAAAACAAACTAGGGAACAAGGAAACACAGGAACTAGGGCGAAAGCGCATAGAGAATATATGACCCTGAAGTTGGAGATGGAGTGGAGAACGAACACGGGTTGCTTATAGTCCAAAGCTTGAGTCTTCAGGGACAAGTCCTTTACGAAACAAGGTCAGACAAGGAAGTGAGGAGAGTGAGGAGTTTAAATAGTGGAGTAACAGGTGACGGTGATCAATACTCCAGTGATTGGGAATGTGAGCTGGGTGGGTTGTAGTCAGAGGGGCAGTGCCAGGAGCAGGGTTCAGCGCTGGCGTGACACATACTGAGACAGAAAAGCCATGTTTCAGCACAAAAAAGGCATATGATTTACACACATGCATCCATGATTATAGTCAGAGTTTCACATTTCTCTATCAAACACAAACATTTAAAAGTTGTGAGTCACATTTGTGAAGATGAGTAGATAAATAATAATAAGAAATATGAACATTCTTACCTAGAATTTGAGCTTTTCTTTTCCTCTTCCTTCCAAAATATTTAAATACCACACACGTAGCAGCTAGGACTAAAACACCAGCTATGATAGCAGCTAGAATGGCAACAGTATTTTGCCTTTGAACACAATCAGTGTCATATGAAGCTGATCCTTTTCTTAGGACAACAAGTCCAATAAACTCACACCTACAGAGATCACATAAATAGTTACATTTCAGATACACGAGTAAATAACTTGGTATATAATCCTTGCTAAACTTGGAACATTCCAACTGAATGAACGTAGCCTACCGTGTATGTGATCTGCAGGATGGGAATGATCCATTTGAGTATGTGTCGCCTACACAGTCACCACACACAGTATCTGTGGATGCTGTACCTGCATGGACAGAAAACACACATCATCCACTATGGACACTTGTTGATGGTGATGATCATTGTTAATACCACAGATGGATGGAGACTCAGAGAGAATGGTGTTCAAATGGGACCAAGCTTTTATTCTTTACAATGATGCGCATCAAGAAGAGAAGAAGGTTTCACATGAAGATTTACCCACCTCTCTAATCAGACACAGGTTGAAACGGACTAATACTGTATAATAAGTATCCTACCAGGAGGACAGAAGGGGGTGTCAATCAATAGTTCCCACCCTACATAAATATGTATGACACGACTACTCTGATACAGAAACTCCCATGATGTCTGCTCACAGAGAAGGCAGAAAATAACAGCATAACAGTCTCGCTCTGACCTTGGAGGCGTCTGGAACTTTCTACTACTTCTTTCTAAATTCTACTACCCCTGTCAGCAAGAACACAAAGTTTGACATGGAGGACACAGACTTGACCAGAAACCTTTAAGTTTGAACCTAATTCTAACAGGAAGACACATGAATATGGTGAAGAAGAATGAAAGAAGAATCATGATAGAAAATAGTGAATAATGATTGAGAAATAATGATTCTGATTCATAACTCCATCAGTGGCTAACATATTACGCCTTTCTTATTTCCTGCATCAGTGTGTGTGTGTGTGTGTGTGTGTGTGTGTGTGTGTGCGTGTATATTCACCTCCTTTTTTAACTTTGTCATTTGTCTCTATAAGGTAATTACAGAGGATTGTCTAACCTGTCTGGTTGATGTACTGCCCTGGTGAGCACTTTGTGTGTTCTGCAGCTCCTTGGCAGCCATCTTTGATTGGGTCAGTACAGTAGTGACCTTCCAGAGGCTCACAGAGTGTGTCTGAAGTGGAGCTGCACGCCCTCTTAACTCTTAAACCTTCACCTATATTAGGATATACAGTTATTTATAAAGTTGATTGAAAAAAAAAAAAATTTCAATTGCAATCAACAGTGCAATAAACTTACATAAATAATGCACAAAAACTAAACTAATAAGGAAGGCAAAGCAACACTGCTGAAACGGTTGACTTACTCGAGTCACAAACTGTGCAGGATGTACAGGACACCAGTCCATTGGGTGCATCAATGTAGGTAGATGACAGGCATGGAACACATGTCGTACTTTTGAACTCAGTGCAGTGTCTCCATACATAATAACCTTTAATGAGTAAGTAAGTAGTTTATACGTAAATCAAACATGGGTTTATCTCATTGAAGAAAGAAAGAAAGACATGAAGAAAGCTCTAACGAAGGAGCATGTCATGTACTATGACACAGTTACTACTGCTACTTACCAGGACCACACATAGGGCAGCATTCCTGCCCTATGAGATATTCAGCTCGACCACAGGCAGGAGAAACCCCAGACACGGTCAGCAGGATCATCAGAACTATAATCACCAACGTCATGGATGCATCTGTCAAACCAATGAAGAGAGAGTTTATTTCATTGCCCTCTTGATTTTCTTATTTCTAGTTTTATTTGTGCTTTTCTTTTTATATAACTGTAATACCAACTCCTATAAATGCATTAGTGTCAGATTGGTACAAGTTAGAACAGGTCGTGCGGAACGGTCATCAAAATAAGCTTTATTGGACTGGTATGTTGACACCTACAAAATATTTGGCTATGGTCATTTGTAAAACAATATACTGACATACGATATACAGATTAGGTACATATTACATCATATAAAAAGAAACAAGCAATATCCTGTGAATAAAGTGTGAAAGAGTATGCTGTTCTTGGCGGAATCTTTGATGAAATGTCCTGAAAAGTCCTGAGGGCATATTATACACGGAAAAAAAACGAATGAAATAGAATATACGTGTACCATGCCACCATTTACCAATAACCATAAGCAATGATAACGTCATCTAGACCCCCCCTCACTACTACCTTAACAGTTTAACGTAAACTTTATTACTTAACTGGGGTATATGTGTGAGGGGGGTGATCTACGTCCTACTTATCTGTGGTCGTGCCACAGAGTGTCTCGTAAAAATTCAGGGGGAGGGTTTTCTCATTATAGAGTTCTGTTTAAAAGGTTCTCTCTATAGAGCCAGTGTTGTCCCTTCTGGGCTCCTGTAGAAACATGGCGGCATGCCCGTATTAAGACTTCATGGTGCCCCTGGGCAACAGTGACTCTCTGGTGCCCACCTACCCCCACCCCGCAGAACACAAACCATACCTATCCACCGGGGTGTATTGGTCCTTGAGTAGAAATACTTTCTTACTGTACTCAAGTATTATTTCTGAGTATCTGTACTTTACTTTATTGTTTTTTTATACATACTTTTTGCTTAATACTGGTCCACTACATTTTCCATACATTGATGTAACCTATGTAAGGAATAATGCACTGGGAGCAAGTCAGTTATAAGAAAATAACCGTTCAACAGGGCGATGCTACCGTTTACCCCCCTGAAGTGCGGTTATTTTCCATAACTGACTTGCTCCCAGTGCATTATCCCGCTTATATCACAGCAAACTTGCCAAAGTAATTAATGCATATGCTGTAAATTATGTTTAATGTGAATTTATGTTATTAGAAATCATAACTTAATACAGTGCAGAACTATTGTTTTATCTTTTGTTGACCTTGATTTCAACAGGTATATTATTCGTCCAAAAGAATAAGAAAGTTTATACTTTTACTTTTGGTACTTAAGTAGGATGTACAGACTTAAATCTGCTATAATCTACACAGAAATGGAGAACATGGGCACATGTACAAAACAAATCAAGCTTTATTTATTTAATCGAACTCGCCCAAAAACAAGTCAGAAGCCTTCCAAGTAGCCTACGTCTTTCAACCAGCCTATATGGCGACATTAATAGCACTTTCTTAACAATAACCACTTTCTTATAGTTATCATTGTAATTATAGCACACCAAACTATGAAATCTGACATTACAAAAAGCAATCCAACGTTAGTTGGATTCAGTTATCATTAAACCAACTCACAGCACCGCAAATAAGCATTGCAGTTCACAAAGCTTTCCAAAACTTAAATAGCTAACAAGAAGTGATGACGGCTATCAAAAACATCGGCGAGGTTATGCATTTAGTGACACCCACGTACACTGTTCAAACCTTTGCAAGCGCAGTGAGTCTACTAACGAACTATCATTTCAGAACCATTGGGAGCAGACAGCACACACACACTTTGCCTTCTGAAAAACACTGTTCAAACCTTTGCAAGCGCATTTTTTTAAAAAGTGGCCGCATTTCTACACTCTTTATCTTTTTTTCAACTGTCGTTTTGCATTACCGCTAAATTGCTGCCGCTTCATCTTGATCGTTCTGTTGGTGCCTCTTTCGCTGAGTTTGTGCATTGTGTTTGGAACGTCAAATTGTGCTGACGTGGGGTCAGAATGAAAAAAAATAAATAATAATTTTTATAAAAAAATACATCGATTGCTTGGTGCCCCTGGAGTCTTGGTGCCCCTGGGCAGTTGCCCAGTTGCCCATATGGTTAATCCGGCCATGCATGGCGGTGCAACATGGCGGCCTCTGGAAGATGACCTGCTCCTACATATATATTAAGGGCTCATTCTAAGCTTATGTAAACATGATTCATAGTTACAGGCGTTTATACACTATCAGCAACATTACTATGAATACTATAGTCACTCTCTGCTTATAGATCCCCCTAAATCCTACACACTGTAGCTTTTATTCATTTCTTGTAAATTATCTCTCGCGGCACACCTGCAGTACCTTCAAGGCTCACACTTTGAGAATCACTGATTTAATCGGCCAAAAAATGAAGCAGAATTATCATTTACATGTATTCATTTAGCAGACCCTTTTATCCAAAACCGCTTGTAAAGTGCAGACTCATCTTCATCAATGTGTGTGGTATTAGAACCTTGTTCTACCAGTTGAGGTACAGCATCAGTTGAGGTTGACATTACAGTGGAACGTCCTTGGCTAACTTTTTTTTTTTTTTTTTTAATCCACAGGTTCTAACAGCTCAGACACAGAGTGTGAAGACTGTCCTATAGGGTCAGTACTCTACAGATGGAGTGAACTGCATTGCCTGGACTGAGTGTCTGTACTTGACACAAGCTTGTTAGAGTGTCCTTCACAGTCCTTCATCTTTACATAAAGGTGGCCACGTGCCACAGCACAACAAAAGCTTTGCTAATTTTAAGAGCAGATTTACATTTAAATGCGAGGATCCTGACAAAAATGATGGCCCAGTTAAAAACCTTTGCTGTCAATGCTTCAGTTAATTGCATATTCGCCAAATCCATAAATTCCTCACATGATTGAACTTTCATTTGGCTGATAGTAGGCCCTAACATTCCACTGACAACTGCTGAATAGTATAAAAGCTCTCTGTGTGATTTCCACCGCATTGAAAAAGCAAAAGATAGCCAGCCCAAAGATAATACATCATTATTCAGGTAATAAATTATTATTACTCAACAGAGTTTTACGTGTAGTAACGTACTAGAGTTACTATAGAGCTGCAATATGACACGAATTTAAACAGTTGAAGATGGCAAAAATACGTGGATTTAATTGAAATCCTAGTATAATGGTGCTGCTCCTTTAAGAGCGTGGCAGAGCGAGAGAGAGAGAACGGGGACGTATCCTATACGAATAGATTGTATGTAGCGAGCGGAGCAAAGATTGTGTTGCTGTAACATTGAACCAGTGTGGAGAATAAATCCTCAGAAAGAATCAAGTTGCCATTTATTTACTCATCAACTGCGGACGGAAAGGAAAGGGTTCAAAATAGGTGTGTTCCAAAGTGTGTTTAACGCGCGTTGCCCCGTTAAAAATGACGTACGTTAAGAGACGCCTTAATTTAGAAAAACATTTTAAGGCTATTTTTCTTTTTTTTACCAAAACGTTTTGCCTAGGTTTTCTACTGGCGTTGTTTCGCTCATATTTTCATTTTGGAAGGTTTAGACATTTACATGCTTACATGTGAGAATATAGCTGTTCTGAATGATGTTGAAAATATATTTGCATTTAATTGATAGGCTACTCACCTTCTGGCAGTGGAGCGATGTAGGCTACGCTAACTGATTCGTCAGAATGGTCATCAAATGCGTCAAAGCAATGAGAAGGTCAGCTGCATCCCAAGCTTTTATACCCCTCCACTTTTACTTTCAGTCTCAGGGACGGGAAGTCCCCCAAATCTTCTGATTTCCAGGAAATCATGGAAAGTGTTTCCTCTCAATATATTGTTATCTACAAAGTCCTCGTTAATGCATACAAACTCAATGCCACTGATCATGTAACGTGAAGGAGGGTGGTTGTCGATTAATTGGGGAAGGTAAGTCTCTAATCAACATACTGCAAAAAAATTATTCAGCCTATTTCATCAAAGTTACTCCAAAGACAACCTTACAATTGTGTTCTTAAACAGCTGTTTAAATTGATGTTCAAATAAATAAACACCACACTAGTTACACTGTTAACTGTTATAATTGCATTTGAAATATGTAGGCATAATGCACCACTCATCCAATAAAGGGGACATGATATTTTTTCCAGATAGATAGATAGACTTGGGCTGTGATTGGCACATTCAAATGTTCAGCTTTGAGTCAAGTATTGATAGTTTTGCCAGCCCCACAAAGTATAAGCCTAAAATATAGTGTAGCTTGCTCATATTAAAAGTGGAACACACACAAATGTTGATTTTAGATAAGCTGGACCTACACTTCCACCGTGTGACCCCTGTTCTGTGTGGTCTGTGTGAACAATGATCTAAAAAACAAACGATCCAGTTTTTTGATAGCATTTGGTTTGGCGTTATTTCTGTTAAATTTGTGTTTGGTCTGTTACATTCCATGAGTCTGCAAGGAGACAGCCAGTCTTAGGTGTGGCCATTTCCTTAGGCCATTGCTGATATTGAAAGTGAAACACACACAAATGTTAGTTTTAGATAAGTTGGACCTATACTCCCACCGTGTGCCCCCTGTTCTGTGTCGTCTGTGTGAGGTGATCTGAGGTGTTTGCTCTCATGACAGCAGGATCATAAGGACTATAATCATCAACTTCACCATGATTTCCTCATCAACTTCAGGTCCAACTGACACAAAGATGCCGTTTGCAAAGCTGTGCAACAACCTCATGTCGTACTGATGCATCTGTCAAACCAATAAAGAGAGTTTATTTCATTGCTTCAGTTTTATTTGTGCTTTTCTATTTTCAGGACTCTTTACATAATGCATTAGTGTCAGATTGGTACAAGTTAGAATGTGTCATGCAAATGAAGCTTTATTGGCCAGGTATGTTGACACCTACAAGAAATTTGGCTCTGGTCATTGGTGGCCCTTAAAACAATAAAACATATACTTTGGGTCTCATCTGTAATAACCCGTGATTACCTGCAGGTGGCAGATGCCTTCTGGCCACACCCCTCTCACTCGCTCTCTCAACAGCTGTTTCCCTGGCAGCAAGAGATGCAGCTTACACTTCACCGGCCCCTTTTCCCATTTATACTAATAAATATAGTTCTGTGTCATTTTGACTGGCTGCCCCCTTGCAGACTCACGGAAAGTATCAGACTAAACACCTTTCCTGCACTTTCCGTTCTTTAGCAGAACTGTTTTGAGGACAGTATAAACATGTGATGGCCTAGGTTGTAGGATATCTATTATGTGGACAAAATGACTTTTGCATATAAAAATTGACAATACGAGACAATACAAGATGATAGTCAATTCAATGAAGAATATCAATCATCCGTTTTGTTTGCTGTGCAGGAAATAATGTGCTCTCTTCACTGTTTCATGGTCACAATGCTAAAGTGTTCCTGTACATGCTAGGTATAAGGTAAGCCTATACATGCATTTAAAGGGATTGCTCGACATTGCTAGTGGTCAGCATTAACTAAACCTTTAAGTTATTTACTTTGGCATAACTCTATGAGTGACTGCTCACTCTGCCAATAAGCGTGTTTAAAATGGCTTCAAGAGCAAGGGCACTATACCCATAGAGTCAAGGTCTATGTCTCACTTATTTCCATCAGAGAAAACTGTGGTTATGAAATAACCTTTCATTCTCCATCGCAATCCCAAGGCTCAAAAGGCTGAACCTCTTCTTAAACTATGTTCATTACATATAATTTGCATACAGTCATGTTGTCATAGTGGCCAACATGTGAACAATAACACACAGGTCTCAAACACTATTCTGACCCTATTTACTAACCTTAACCCATGTCTGGAAATCTGGAAAATCATATTGCTGAACACTGACTAACTTAATTAATGCTGTAGGTTGACACGCTTGATTTGATTTGAATGTTAAAAGTCAAACATCCTAGAAATACTCCCTATGCAAACATTACTAAAGTACAAAGATTACAGACATCTGTTATTTCGAGTGTGATTATCTATAGTTAAGACAAATTGTCATAGCACTAATTCTATTAAAGCAACAGTAAGGAGTGTTTGTGTTAAATGGTCTGAGTCTGGTAACAACAGCACAGTTGACACTGAATCTGAGGATGATGCCAAAACTATTTGCCTATAACGACATCCCCCATTAAGTGGTACACTCCTGCATACTGTTGTTTTAACAAAGCTTACTGGACAGGTTTAAAGACTTTGTTACAGAGAAAAGTTGTTTCCATGAAAAGAAAGAACTTACTTGACATCTTGTTGGAAAGCTTAAGTCTGATGCCACTTAAGTAGAGGATGTTCTTTTGCAGCAATATAAAATACTGTACTGTTGTATTTACAAAACTGACATTTACTGGTGTTAGATAAGCAGGACCTAAACTGCCACCTTGTGACCCCTGTTCTGTGTCGTCTGTGTGAGGTGATCTGAGGTCTTTGCTCTCATGGGCAGCGACGACAACACATAAAACTTGTCCCCAGTGTTTGGTTCTATTCGATGCTCTTGGTACCTTTGTGGTTAAAGCCGCGTAGCCTTCATTCTTGCAGCTGTCTTAAGTTAAGCCCCTCACATTTCCCCACACACAGATGTCGAAACCCACCTTCTGTCTCTGGGGAGGAGCAAACCAGAGTTTACAACGGTCTCAATTGAGTTGAAGAGAAAGGACTCCATCTCTCTCTCTTGTGGTTAAAGGATGTAGCCCTCATTCTTGCAGCTGTTTGAAGTAAAAGTAACACTATGCAACAATTTGACACTTTTAAGGTATGGTTTTATAGGCATCTAGTTTTCGTACACTCCTCAAATTCATTTTGATAGCATATGCTCATGTGAAGGACAGATAAACACCCATGTCTTTCTCACTAGCTATCCAGGATATGCAACATGTAGTTATGTGTTTCCTGGATGGAACACCTTGCAAAAATGGAAGAAAAGCTTTCACAGCATGACATTGACAGCTATACTGGTTTGGATTATTCCTTATTTGTTGGAGAAAATAAGAGACAACATTGTTTTGCACATCCTGCATTTGGGTCCTACTACTTTGCTCAGTGAGTTCCTCAATGAACCAGAAATTCAGCGGCCCGGGTTCTATTCCGGCCCTGACAGCATACCAAACATACCTCAAACCTGTTTGAGAAACTATGAGAGAAAAATAACTGCCATACCTACTCAAAAGTATCCTAACAAAAAATGCATTATTCACGAGAGCATTTGTTAATAAAATGACATTTTATTTGATTTCATTTGGAGATATTTATTCATTAATGAACATTCAGTTATCCTGCAGAATTAGATCAAACAAAACCCCTTATTCATGGAGAAAATTAAAAAGACTGAAAACACACATCTAGCATTTAGAAAAATCCATAAAAGTCCATCAAGCAACTAACAAAATAATGTCACTGAAGTAAAATCACCTCCACAGAGAACAGGAAAAGAGAGAGAGAGAGAGAGAGAGAAAGGAAATAAAAAACGTTTGATCCCAGAAATGGTAAATGAAGCATAAAATGAAAGGTACAAAATTTAATGAAATGTATAAAATACGTATTTCATTGAATAGGCAGTAGGTATATAGACAGTAGTTACATTAAAGAGATTCACTAAAACGGCACGTCTGAATTTTTTTTTGTAATGCTACAGTGAGTCATTATCAGCTACAAAGGACAGCTTTCACTGAAAGATGAAGCCATCTCCACATACTAATGGGATCTACGTTTATTTGAAACCGGTCATGTTTTCAATTTAATTAAACAAAATTTTATTTATATAGCGCTAAAACATTAAAATTGTCACAAGGCACTTTACAGAGCCCATTGGCCTGTTTTCTATATCTAACATTCTATATCTAACATTCTTAAATCATTAAAACATTTATCCTACTACCCTAAACATAAACATGAAGCCTACTACCCCAAAAGTCCCAAAAGATTACATAAATCATTCAAATAAAATCATTGATCTGTGTGGGTTTCCACGCTCCCTAGTCCAAAGACACGTACGTAAGGTGAACTGGAGATAGTAAATTGCCCCTAAGTGTGAATGTGTTTGTGTGTCTGCCCTGCTATGGACTGGTGACCTGTCCAGTGTGTTTCCTGCCTTTTACCCAATAAGCACTGAAATTGGCTTCAGCACTCTACAGGCCTAATTAGGATCAAATAATCTGTCTGATAGCATTTGTGTTTGGTATTTACATTATGATAGAACACTTATGACAAAGTCTGTCATTCCTTTTGGGATTGTCCCAGCTCAAGCTTAACACACAGCTGAGACTGATGTTCATAGAGTACTTAGAACACTACTGAAACGAATGACGAGTTGTTTGTGTCGGTCTAGAGAGTTCTAAGAGACAATAGAACCACAGACCTTCATGACAAAGACGGACCATCCTAGCCATACATCACTAGTTTTTAACACGCTGTATCTAGATGATCTATAGAAGAATTATGTATGTCATTTCTTTACTGCCTGCCCAACCATAAGCATTTTGCATGATTATGCTAAAACCTGTTGTCCACACCCATTCTCCATTAGATTCTTGGCACTGTTATTCATCGGTTGGGGCAGATAACTCCAGCTCTCTAATTTCAGTGCTGACATCTAGAACAAAGAAGAACACAGTCAGTCGTCTTTCTCGTGCGATTTATGTCAGCAGAATGATCCCAGTGCCACAGACCATTGAGAAAGCATTTTGATCAGACTTCAAAACATCAGTGTACAAGCAAGGCTTTGGAATGTGAGTTTACTGTTCAGGCAGATGGATACGGGATATAATGAAGATCTGTGGAGATCCTGACTTACCCATGCTAAAAGGGAAGTTGGATTCAGTCAGTGCATGATCCATAGCTTTCAACAGGTCCTCTCCCAAAAGGTCCTCAATTTGTTTCTTGCAAAGAAAAAAAAAGATTCAAGTCACACAAACTTTTTGTTTAAATATTCTCGAAATAGTCGATTCACCTGAGTGACTGAATTTTCCTAACTTCTAAAATCCTAAAGAATTTTCATTTTTGAACTTCACATGTAAAAGTGAACAAACCATCAGTTTTTTTAACAAAGCCAGCATCCTGTCCTTTGCTTTGTTGAACATGGTACCCTTTAGTGACTCAGTGTGTTTTATCAGTATTCTCTGCTTCGCCACCATGGATCCCTCTCCACTACAGTCGTCAGCAACTGCAGCCAAACAAGCAACATTTGGTTTATATTACCGAAATTACATAATCACATACAGTTACTCTTCAAATAAGTCTGTCTGGAATTAACTACAATTCCACTGACTTACCATTGTAGCCAGGAACCATCTCTGCTTTGATGGTATGTGTGATTGATGCATATATTTCCCTCTTTTGTTGCGCAATCTCTCCATATCTCATACGTTTCAGCTTGTCTTCCTGTATATTTTCATGCAAAATCAATGAAATATTGCATTCAGAAAACAATAGTACATTTTGAAAACATTATTGGTTTCTTTTTTTGGCTAACTATAAATCAGCATTACTAAAGTAACACCAAATTCCAGTTAAAGAGAGAAATGCTTCCATTCAGAGCCTCAAAACAAGTGGTTGTAAGACTGTGAAAAGTGTAAGAGTGTTTCCTCCCTTATTTTCCCTTACTATCTTGCATCACATAATTTTATAATTTTTTAGTTTACACTAACACTTTGTTGAAACATTCTAGCAAAATGACAACATAATGCATCGTAATGCACTCGTTGTAAAAGTGTAGGTTTGTACAACAGTTCAAGTACTAGAGACTACTAATAAAACAGTACTAGAAGTTTAACAGAAGTTTCCAAATGAAGCAATAAGGCTTTAGAGAGGAGCTACACTGAACATACATGGCAACTTCACTAAAGTTAAATGAATTCATGGAATGTTTATTGTTTCACCACATTTGACTAATGTCAAACACGTAATAGGAGAATTCAAATTTAAAATGTTGGAGTGTGTCCGCCATTAGACGTGGTACTGATATTTTGACTGTACTTATAGTATATTGTGGCCAGTTTTTCTTTTTTACCTCAGTGTTTGGTGATATATTTACCAAAAAGATAGAGATAGAGTGGTGTAAACACTCTCACTTACCTCAGCTTCTAAGAACCTCAGAATGAGATTCATTGCTTCAGGGTTGCTGTAGCCCTCTTTGACTCTGATCGAGCAGACACTGACTTGTTTGACCTTCTCCCACACTGAATCTCTCGCTTCCTCTTCATTTCTGCACACATTACATTGGACACATGTCACACAGAGAGGCTCTGGATGAATAACACTTTTCAGACTACGGTAACAATACTTACGGGAACAAGGCATGAAACTTTTCATTGATGCTTTCATGCATAATCTTAGCCAAAGACTTGTTTAAGTCTCTTGTTTCTCCATCGTTTGACCTGAAGTAACCATCATTTCTGCACAGGGCTGATAGAGTCTGATGGAATCCACGTCCATCTTTGCCTGCCTAAGGAAATTATAATGAATGTTTAATTTATTAAATGTGTGTGGATTAAAGCATGATAGATCTGTAGCAGTTTTAAATATATTACCATTGTTACGAACCAGCTAGTCTGATACACAAGCAAAGCAATAGTCAAAGCAAAAAAGCACAAAAAAACAGGCACAAGGGTAAACAGTGACCCCTAGGAGCAGGAGGACGTAACAACCATGAAATAACTTAATCTGCCAAGTAGTAGTGCTTACTGGTACATCCACGTTTTTCTTGGTTATTTCAGCACATTTCATCTTTGACTTGTTAACTCCATCTGAGAGGCACATCTCCAGTTCACCGTAACATGAGTCTAAACTATCCCTTAGACATTTCAGTTCATCCTCCAGCTTCTTCTTCAGCTCATTGTGTAGCTTAGTTTTGTCCTTATTCTGAAACACATACCACAGAACCATCTGAGTTTCTCCTCAAGATAAGACTAATTCACAGACAACCCAAGGACACCTTCATTAATGGTGACACCATTACCATCTCCTCGTTGTTCTCTTTGGATGTCTGTATGAGAGACAGGATCCCTGTGGCTCTGGTAAAATACTGTGAGGCCACTCTGTTGGTATGACTGTGGTTAAGACTCTTCAGCACCTCTCTCAGGTTTGGTATCTCTTCCGGGTTTTTTATTTAAAGAAAGAAAGAAAATACATAGTGTCTTTGTCAGCTATAATGACTTGAGTGAATCTGCTCAGTTTGTTCTCACAATTCCCTTCATGGGTGATGATGAACAGCACACACTCCTCTACAGCACACACTCCTCTACAGCACACACTCCTCTATCACACACTCCTCTATCACACACTCCTCTACAGCACACACTACTAAAACTGATGATGCTCTACCTGTGTCCTCCTGTTCCATGAATGCCTCCATTGAGTAGAACTCCCATGAACTTACAGTAAACACTGAAATACTTCTGATGTAATATTTCTGAAAAAAAAAATCAGAATCAGTCAATCAGTCAGCTATATGATAAAAGAAATCTATCACAAACGCCTCCTGGGTGAGAGAAATACCTGGAGTTGACACTGTTTTTCAAGTTCTTGTTTCACTTCCTCCTTGGCCATGTTATTCCTGTGCAGTATACATCCACGTTTTCTATCCTGGGAAATAGGGAGAATAATAATTCAGTTTGTATATCATCTGACATAGATCTATCATCTAATGAAGCGGTGTCAGTTTGTAACCTTTTTTCACTTACATTGTCCGCTGTGATTTTTAGATCTTCGTTGTTCAGTCTAAGGGATGTGAAAATAAAATATGTCTGCATACTGTTTTAAATCTAATAACCTAATAAACTGAACAAGCAGTACACTGAACACACTCTTGAGTACTGCATACACTTACATAGACAAAAAATTGAGATAAAAAAGACTGACTTTTGTGATCTCATGTATTCCTCAGCATTCATATCATCAGTTTTGGTGCAGATGAAAGTGATGCCAGTGCAGGCCCCTCCCTGCACCATATCTGTCATGCTGCTCTCCAGGATCTCCCAGGCTTCCTTGTCAGACACGGCTCGATTGATATTAGCCACAACCCAAACAAATGTGCACTCCCTTAACATCTGTGACAAAAATATAGTTTTTGTTGTTTGTTTGGTCTAAATGAATACATTTCTCATTACATACAAGTAGTTCAGTATAATCCACACCTGTTTCATCTATTCAGTATGAAAAATAAAATAGGTGTCTGTACATATATTAATTGTCAGTGTATTGAAATTATAAACTAGATTTTCTCCCCCAAAAACAATTCACTTGCCAAATGTGATATTTTTCATGTAGTGGAACCTGTAGCTTTGCTTAAATGATAGCATGAATACATATGAATAATCGAGCTATTATTAAATTCATAATTTGATAAATACAAAAATATATATTTTAATGATGTCATACCCTGGTTCTCTCTCCTGCTGGTCAGTCTATGTTGGGTTTGTTTATGCTGTCCCTCAGTTAACCTTGGTAATCAAATCATTAACTGCACCTGTTTTTGCTTATTCTGGCTTTCTTCTAATTTGTATCAAGAATCCTGTGAGTTCCTTTAAGTAATTTGTTTTTCATTCAAATGAGTTCTGTGCTAACCTGCACATTCATCCAGAATCTCCTTCAGTTTGGGACAAATACAGTGAGCACTTACTGATTTCCACATCTCGTCTCTGGTCTGATTACAGTCTCCAGTTCCAGGAAGATCAACCAGCACGATGTTCTGTAAAAGCTCTTTGTGATCTGGCACTCCGATTCTCACAGTCTTCACTACTGGCCAAAAGAGTCCCCCAAGATCATTCGCATCATGTGTGACATAGTGCCTGATTTCATCAGAGAGATCTGAGACCTGTTTTGAACATGGAATTAGACTAATTAAGTTATCATTTTTTCACAAATATGAGCTTTAAATAAACTCACTTGAACTCACATACAGTTACAATTTACAGCTGCAAGAACTTTAACTTACCTTAACGTGTGAGATGGTTTTAGTGGTTAATGTGAGCATCCCTGCAATTTCCGTTGAACGATCGTCCTTCATGAGTTCCTCAAAGCTTTTGCTACTTTTATTCTCTCCATACAGTGCTTCGATCTTGTCTTTGGCCATTTTGCACATGGTTTTATTCCTTTCCTTGGGTTCTGCTAGAAAACCTACAAGGCTTTTTAGCTCTTTTTCCCAGGCCTACAAATGAACATGAAGTATGTTTCAGTATTCATTTTAACATCACAGTATGACAGTGGTAATGTAACAGTTGTAAGAAACCTCTTTTGAGATGAATTCAATAGTTGCTGTGTACTGGTCTCTCTCAGCCCCAGCCTCCACTTGTATGATGACTGATGTACAGGCCCTGAGTGTCCCTGTTGGTAACAGCTCCTTCTCATCCAGGATGGCATTGATCACAGAGCTTTTACCATCTCCTGTCTTTCCAAACACACCAATAGTGGTTTTCTGTATCGTTTCCTTTAGCAGATCTGCCATAATGCCCCTGGACACAACAAACAAACAGGTCATAGATAGATAGATAGATAGATAGATAGATAGATTGATCTAATTAATAGCATGAAACAAACAAACAAGTCATAGATAAATAGATAGATAGATAGATAGTTTGTTCTAAAGGCCCCATCACACCATACCGTTCTGGTCAATGTTCTATGACTTTAGAGGAAACGTTGGTAATCGTCCATGGTCGCTGGTATAGCGCCAGAGGAGCTGGTGACGCTGGTAATCGTCGGTGATCGGCAGAGAACGCTGGTCCAAAAAAAAAGTTTTGAACATGCACAAAAGTTTTCATGGAGACTAGCGTTCTTCAACGTTTAATTTTAAACGCTGGAGAATGCTGAATAATGTTAGTGGAACGTTTTACTAACGTTGCACGCGTTTGGCTATCGTTAGTCAGTCGTTACCCTAGCGTTACTTGGTTGTTATTAATCGTTTGCTTTGCAGTGAACGACTCACTGGCGACCTGTCAACTATGGAGGACCAAACCTGCCATATTTACAAATAAAATGAATGAATAAATAAATGTCCACATCCATTCTGTATTCATTTATTCATTCATTCATTCATTCATTCATTCATTCATTCATTCATTCATTTATTCATGCATTCATTCATTCATTCATTTATTTATTTATTCATTCATTCATTCATTCATTCCTGTATTTCTTCATCTCAATATGTTAATGAGATGTGTCAATCAAAAATAGGTAGGCGGTATTTGACACACCATTGGCTAATCGTTTTTTCAACGCGTTGTATTTGATTATGTTAGCCTTACCTTGCTGTCATGGAAGACATAAAAAGGGCAATTACCAGAGACTTGGCCAGGCTGGCCGATCTCGTTGAAAACGAAAATGTATGTCCCGACTTCCTACTGTTCCGTGTAGAGGCTATAATGGCAAATATAGGACTTGTAGCTGCGGAAATGGACACAGAGTTAGACCTACTTGTTCTTGAAAACTTGGAACGCGTTGTACACCAAATAGGAGTCTTAAGTGACAGCACTAGCAGGATCGCGGGACGACCTTCACATCCTTTGCCCATCAGTGTCATTGAGTCATACCTACTGTCGGGGTTAACAGCTGTTGACATTGCTCGATTGTTTGGAGTTAGCGAAAGAACAATTCGGCGGAGGATGGCCCACAACGGAATAAGGTAACGTTGAATGAACCACTTACTATGTTAGCTGGTTAATCGAGTAGGCCTTCAGGCAGATATTCAACCCACTCACCAGTGCAATAAAACTCGCAAGAAGTTAATCTCAGCCTAATTTACGTCCCCTAACCACTTAAAATCTAGTGCAAGATTGTCATTGTTGAGAAAATCTGAAGTGAATATTTATTGCACTGGTGGGTGGGTTGACTATCTGCCTGAAGGCCAGCTCGGATGGGCTCTTCCTCGTGGTGTCGTTCTTCGTCCGTGGTGTTTGCATTCTTCTTCCTTGCAGCGCGAGTAGCAGAACCCCCCCTCACACCTTTTTTGCGTCGTCTTGGCGGCATGATGTTCACTGTTCAGGACAACTGAATCCATTGATTTTCCAGCCTTTTTTATACCCGTTTGACCATAAAACCCACACGCCAGCGAAACGCTATTTTGACGTTATTCACACGTTAGTCACACGCTCAACTTACTCGTCTAATGTTGACTAATCGCTCGTCGCGCGCCAGTGACACGTCATCACACGCTAATAGTTTTCAGGGGTGTCTAACTTGGTCGCTGTCACGGCCCATTCAAACCTTTGAGTTGGAATGCGTTGATCCGTCAGGGTTGACGGATCCCCATCCACTTTGAATGGGGTGACGTCATCCTTTGCTGAACTGAATTGTGGCTCCGTTGGGTTCCGTCGTATTTGTATAAAAGTTTGTTTGACTTTTTTTGCTTAGATTTTTTAAGAGTTACAGAGAAATAGACACTGTACAATGTAAAAAAACCCTTTATTGTAACTGAAAAATACATCTGATAGGATTTGCGAGGTGTCTGAGCCCCCTATCTAATGTTAGCATGCTACTACTTACAAGGTAAACAGCTTGCTAGTGGCGTGTTTGGTTTGTTGACCTGTCAGTCTCACTATAACGTCTCTGGCATCAACAGAACCCCACGCGCCAGACTCCTCCTCCGACATCCGTTGGATCAACGCATTCTAACGCGTAGGTGTGAAAGGTCTGTTAGTCCCATGTCAGTATTACGCTAGTCATGCGTTAGTCACACGTTACAGAGCATTCACACCTTTGCGTTGGAATGCGTTGATCCGTCAGGGTTGACGGATCCCCATTCACTTTGAATGGGGTGATGTCATCCTTTGCCAAACTGAATTGTGGCTCCGTTGGGTTCCGTTGCGTTGCGTTTCATGCATTGCTTGTAGCAAGAGTTGAAAAATGTTCAACTTTTCGTGAGGCAATGCATGTGTCAGCCAATCAAATTGCCTTTCATGCATAACTGACAGGACAGGCACTAGCCAATCAGATCCCGTATATGCTCACGTCTAAAAAGCGGCAAGCTCAAAAAAAAAGGTGGCGGACCAAACTCCGTAGATGGTCGTATTTGTACCTAAAAGTTGTTTGTTTGACTTTTTTTTGCTTAGATTTTTTTAAAGTTACCGAGAAATAGACACTGTACAATGTAAAACCCCCTTTATTGTTACTGAAAAATACGTCTGATAGGATTTGCGAGGTGTCTGAGCCCCCTATCTAATGTTAGCATGCTACTACTCACAAGGTAAACAGCCTGCTAGTAGCGTGATTGGTTTGTTGACCTGTCAATCTCACTATAACGTCTCTGGTATCAACAGAACTCCACGTGCCAGACTCCTCCTCCGTTGGATCAATGCATTCTAACGCGTAGGTGTGACCGGTCTGTAAGTCACACGCCAGATGTGTCCACCTCGCCCTAGAACGCTTGAAATTGAACGATTAGAACGTTCAGAGAAAGTTGACCAGAACGTTATGGTGTGACGGGGCCTTTACTAACAGCACCAAACAAACAAACAAGTCATAGATAGATAGATAGATAGATAGATGGATAGATAGTTTGTTCTAATCAACAGCAGATTCAGGAAAACATAATCATGCATGTTATTTAGTGCTATTTTACTGAAACAGGCAATGTACCTGATGAAGTTCATAAATGTTGTGTCGGTCTCGGCATGGTGCTTGATTTCCTCATCAAATCTGTGTTGAACCTGTGCCATGACTTCTTTTGCTCGCTGTATGGCTGCAATCTCTATAAATTAAAAGACCATGAGACTATAAACCATATCTGTTCTTTGACAATTACCTGTAGTGAGAGTAAAGTCCATGTCTTTTTGCCACATCTGACCACAGTATCCAGAGGTTTGACTGATCATATAATCTAAGACTTGGATGAGATTGATTAAAGTCGTAGGGCTGTTGGATGTGTGCAAAACCAAAACGTTCTACCAAACCATCGTGCTGATCTTTTTATCATTCAGCTATTGAACTAACTATTGAGGAATTCCTTAAGATGTTTTATTATTTAGAGGTTCCCTAGTAACAAGGGACGCTGGCGAGTTTAACGCCGCTCTGTCTGGTATAGTTTTTGTTTGATTTTCTACCATATTCACAATTTAATATACATTTTAGTTCTTCTTTTGTACTTAATAGTGTAGTTAAGTTTAATCACTGTACATAGCCATTTTAAGCACTTTTGTATGAAAGGTGCTATACAAATAAAGTTGATTATTATTATTATTATTTGTATTATTTATCACCATAATTTAATTTGTGGAACAGATGGATGTGACACAGTATTTACCATGGAATGATAACACTATCAGTAACAACTCTGTTATGGGACCCTATGGTAACCCACAGAAGAGCCATTCTTCATTCAGAACAGTCATTATTTAAAGGAAATGTAGACATTTAAGTAATTATTTATCACAGGTTCCTACCTCCTTTTATCTTCTTCCTTTCTTCCTCTTTGTGAGAATCACTCTCTCTTCCTCTTATGGCTTTCTGTTGGCTCTCTGGAAGTAATGAGCCCCCTGGTTCCCCAATTGTCTCACAGGTGAGATGTGTTCCCCCATTCTCCACCATCATCTTGTCTATCTTCTCAAACAGTTTAAGAACCTGATTGAATCTGTGAATCATATCAAATTCTTGATGCCTCATCTTCAGTCCTGAAGGGTCTTCTTTTTCAACAGCGTCAGGTGTAGAGACAAGTTGCGCATTTCTAACAATAGTTAGTACAATGGTATATTTCATGGCCTTATCGCTGAAAGAGTTAAGTATGGATTTCACTTTGTCTCTGTCCTCCTCTGAGAAGTTGTCAGGCTGCAGCACCAGTAGAAATACATGAGACCCTTGAGGAGACAGGACCACACAGTCTGTCACTGCCTCCGAGAGCTCATGTTGTGTGCGTTGGGGATGAAACAGGTCAGGAGTGTTAATGATTGTGATGGGTCTTCCCTCCACCGGTCCTCTGACTCTGTCACTTACATATTCTCCAGAAACCTCAAGGGCTTCAGTCTGAAAAGCATCTCTTCCAAGGATGAGGTTTCCCACTCGGCCATTTTCCAGTACATTCTTCCCCAGCAACACAAGCCTCACTGCAAAAGATTTGCAAAATAACAGTATAACCTTAATTCAAGATTAATCTAAACCAGTGGAATTAAGATTGAGCAAAACTAAGATGATCTCTTGCAGAAACTATGAATTTTGGCATATTTATCTCTTTGTTTTCAGTCGAAAACAGCCTCTGTTCAACACATGCTAAATGAACCAGTCCCTCCACGATTTTGCAATTTGTTTTGCGTTGCTTTACAATCAAAATGACAAAAACATTGTGAGAGCTTTTGTGATTTTTGTTTCTCTCAATACAGGTGCTGTGGTGTTCTGTGTAGCAGGGGTTGGAGACCACAGACTCAATTTGTATAGTTGATTTCGTGGCATATAGGGGCTCTCATGTACCAACTCAGACAACCGGGTTGTCCACTATGGGCCTATATGACGTGTATTCATGATATTCAAGTGTAGCTAAGGAAACAAAGGGAAACATCAGCTTTTAGAAAATGTATAATGTATGAAGCCTGAATTGCTTTTGTGGCATATAGGACGTGGCATATTTAAACGTCTTTGAGAATTGTGAAAAGCGCTTTATAAATGTGATGTATTATTAATAATGATATTAGGGGGTGTCATACCAACTGTGTCAACCACTCCGTATAATTTCATGTATATTTCCGTAAGCAATTGAAATGAGTTAAATCCATAATTTCTGCGATAAATCCCTAAAAGTTGACATGTGGACACCAAAGGACTGGGACAAGCAGTGGCAGTGGTTGAGACAGACAACGTGTAACTTTAAACCACCATCAGGAGGGCAGAAAAAGCGGGTAAAAAAGTTGATAAAATTGATTGAGTGAATAACTTACTGTTTGGTGGTTGTTCCATAATGCTTCTTCTGCTAGCTGTTTTGCTTAAGCTCATGTTCAGTGTAGCACTGAATTCGAATTTGTCTGATAGACGTTTGCTTTGGAACATCCAAACGCATTCAAGTTCACCTTGTTCAGGTGACGACGAAGTTAAGTACTCAGGCTATGGCATCGGGTATTATGCTGTTTGTACATGCCTAGTCAAACCAGCAACGCCTCCCGCTCAAGTTCCCAGAAAAAGAAACTTAAATCCAGCACTTTAAGGCAGATGACTCACACACAAGGCAGATGACTCACACACAAGGCATCTGGCTTTGTTATATGTGCTCATTAGCCACTCTTTTGAACTGGCACAGTTTACCGCATTCATCGCCCATCTGTCTACAAACCACATGTGCACGCACACATACTCTGTTTAACAGAATATACAAGAATACCCTAACAGATTGCTCTCGTATACATACAATGCATTGATAAACAAAATACACATTTATGGGATACACGCGTGTGCACCCCAGTCTCTGCAGGGGAGATGCGGATGGATGTTGAGGGTAACGGTAATGTGATGATTAATATAGAGATGTCTGTATTCATCGATGTAGGTGTGTTCTGGTATAATTTGTTCAACACACTCTGGCACAATTTGCACTGCTTTCATTTCCATGTCTGATCTGTGTGGTTAATGTTTGCCATCCTCTTGTGCCCCCTCAATATAGGGATCAAATGAATTCCTCACAACATCAGCTTTTAGAAAATGCATAATTTATAAGCCCTGAATCACTTTTGTGGCATAAAGGGGGTGTCATATAATATCCGCGTCAATTACTCTGTGTAATTTAATTTATATGTCTGTAAACAATTTAAATTGGGGAAATCCATAATTTCTGCAATAAATCCCTAAAAGTTGACATGTTGACACCAAAGGACTGGGACAAGCGGTGGCACAGGTTGAGACAGACTACGTGTAACTTTACACCACCAGGAGGGCAGAAGAAGCGGGTAAAAAAGTTGCAATTTAACATTAAGTTTTCCTCTATTTTATGCGCAATTTATGCAGTAAGAAACACGCAAAAAACTGGATGGAGTGAATAACTTACTGTTTGGCGGTTTATCCATACTCCACCTCCTTCTTCTGCTAGATGTTTTGCTTAAGCTCATGTTCAGTGTAGCACTGAATTAGAATTTGTCTGATAGACGTTTGCTTTGGAACATCCAAACGCATTAAAGTTCACCTTCAGGTGACGACGAAGTTAAGTACTCAGGCTATGGCATCGGGTATTTGCTTACATGTAAAGTACATTCTGCATTCCAAATATCCCAAACTTGAGATCTTAAACCAGATCTACCAGCAACGCCTCCCGCTCAAGTTCTTTAAGACAGATGACTCACACACAAGACAGATGACTCACACACAAGGCATCTGGCTTTGTTATGTGTGCTCATTACCCACTCTGATGAACTGGCACAGTTTACCGCATTCATCGCCCATCTGTCTACAAACCACATGTGCACACATACTCTGTTTAACAGAATATACAAGAATACCCTAACAGATTGCTCTCGTATACATACAATGATAAACAAAATACACATTTATGTGATACACGCGTGTGCACCCCAGTCTCTGCAGGGGAGATGCGGATGGATGTTGATGTTGATGGTAATGTGATGATTAATATAGAGATGTGTGTATTCATCGATGTAGGTGTGTTCTTGTATAATTTGTTCAACACACTCTGGCACAAATTCCTGTGCACTGCTTTCATTCCCCTGTCTGATCTGTGTGGTTAATGTTTGCCATCCTCTTGTGTCCCCTCAATATAGGGATCAAAAGAAATCCTCATAACATCAGCTTTTAGAAAATGTATAATTTAGAAGGCCTGAATCACTTTTGTGGCATAAAGGGTGTGTTATATAACAGCCGCATCAATTACTCAGTGTATTTTCATTTATATGTCCGTAAGCAATTTAAATCAAATGGGTTAAATCCATAATTTCTGCGATAAATCCCTAAAAGTTGACATGTGGACACCAAAGGACTGGGACCAGCAGTGGCAGTGGTTGAGCTACACTATGCATAACTTTACACAACCATCAGGAGGGCCGAAGTCTTGTTTTCCTCTATCTTATGCACAATTTATGCAGTAAGAAACACTCAAAAAACTGGATGGAGTGAATAACTTACTGTTTGGTGGTTTTTCCATACTGCTTCTTCTGCTAGCTGTTTTGCTTAAGCTCATGTTCAGTGTAGCACTGAATTAGAATTTGGTTGATAAAACGTTTGCTTTGGAACATCCATTAAAGTTGTTCAGGTGACGAGGAGATGAAGTACTCAAGCTATGGCATCGGGTATTTGCTTACATGCCTAGTCAAACCAGCTCAACGTCACAGTACGAAGCGGGGTTGCGCCATCACACACACATTTGCAAGCACAAACACGAGCACACCTTTTCTGATACCGTCTAGTATAGACAAGTATAGACTAGAATATCTAGAATTGCATTACTATTCATTGAAACCCTATCCACCCCAGTGAAACACACGCCTGTTTGCATGTTGGTGCAGTGTGTGTTGTGTCTGAGGAGATACTTGGCAGTTATGTCTGTTGCTTGTTGAAGCCAATACTTCTATAGATGTATCGTGTTGTTCTGTGAGTTTGTGTGTGTGGGTGTGTGTGTGTGTGTGTGGCTGGGTGGGTGTAGCATTTAACTGTAAATACTGAAGTAGCAGAGTTTTAAGTGTTCTACTCTTCCTTCCTGCAAATCAAATTGAAAAAGAAAAAGTGTAAAAAAGTCACAAAAATCATGTTGACAAGTTCTCCTAATTTTCATTTGCCACAGTTTCGAGTCTTCTCTTCCTTCCTGCGAATTTAAGTTTTTACAGAAATGTTTGTCATCTTGCCAACTACGTCACAACTTACAAAAACCTGGTTGAACAAGTTCACTTTTTGAAGCTACAGTGTAGACTTCTGTTATCGGCCTATGAAGACAGCGCAAGAATTTTGGATTGGGATGGGAAAATGTTTTCCTGTAAACTGGGATATTTTATTTTGAGTTACTCTTACATGCTCTGGTCGTCTAGGTAGTGTTATGACTAGTAGATGACTTGTGTAGTACATGAATGTCTTGTCAAGGCTTGTAACTCACCACGCCCTATGTGTGCCCTGCACGAAGGACTGCCACCTTTCACTGTAAAACTGTGCCAATGACTGTTACACCTTCTAATGGACTGTGGAAGACGGGTTGCCCAACCACCCTGAATGAACTCTGCAAATGAGGGCTATGTACCTGTGAATGAAAAAAAAGACTAAGGTTGAATTACCTGTTGTTGTATGTTGTGTTGGAGTGGCATTAAGTTAAGAAATTGCCATCCAGAGTGGGGGTAGTGTTGTATAATGGTGCGGCTCCTTTAAGAGCAGCACATACAGGGTGGGTGTGGTTGAGCGAGAGAGAGTGAGTTGTAGAGAGAGAACGGGGATGCTTATGAATAGTTTGGATGTAGCGAACGGAGTAAAACTTATGTGCTGTAATATTGAACCAGTGTGTGTAGAATAAATCATCAGAAAGAATCCAGTGGGCATTTATTTACTCATCAACAACAGACGGAAAGGGAGTTAACCCCGAAGTCATGAATATGTAACACTTCGGCCCTGGAGCGTATAACAGATCTCTCCTGTAATCTCCGACTACGGTCAGAGACAGACAGAGCAGGAAAGGTTAACAGCACATTCTAAATTATATTCCAAATATTCCAAACTTGAGATTGTAACAGGAGCTATAAGGGGGAACCCCACAGCCCTGTTTAAGTAGCCAACTACGCCACCCTGGGAATTGCACCCAGAGAATATTTAAACTAAATGTCCTAATAGGCACATCAGCCCTTGAGAACAGGTTCGAAACACACACCACACAAGTCGTGAATTCCACAAGATGTTATTTATTATAAAGATATGTAATTATGAGGTGTATGCTTATAGAGGAAGGGATGGACCTAGACAGACTGAGAGGTTAGTCAAAGTAGAAAAGGCATTTATTTAATAATCAATAAAAGGGCTTAAACAATCAGCACCCTGAGGTTCAGGGCTGACAAACACGCTAGGGAAGGGAATTAAATGGAAATAAACTATAGCAGGCAGAGACTTACCTTAGAGGGGCGGCAGGCTAACTGGGAAGTGTGCTTCAGGACTCACACCACCCTTGTGAAGGCAAACACGGCACAGCACACGAAAAGTGACCAGAGTGACACAGCAACCACACAGCAACCAATGGTCACACGTGAATATGCACTGACGGGACTCCACCACCAGGTGACTAGCCCCCCTCCAGGATAGCACAATGCCTGCTCATACAAACAAAAGGGGATAAAGAAAATATGAAAGCACCAGTCGACCCCAGCTGTAGGGCAAACACACATATACAGGGAAACTACAGGCAAGTTAGATTCCCCTCTCACAGGATACCTGAAGTACTAAAACAACTATACACATGCAAATGATATAAATAGAACACAGGAATAAACGCGTACTGTGCACGACTATGCCCAGGTACTGAAATAAAACACGGACCGCAAAACAACTTGTATAAACCAAAACAAAAGAACGACAAGACAAGACAGCAGCTCGTGTGGTGACTCCAGCCCTCCACCAGGCCGGGTTGTGTCTGCAGAACACAAATCATAATTAAAAACCTAACGGAGGTAAAATGATGCAAATAGGGAGATTTAAATAAAATACCCACGTTACTCGGAGACATGGGCTGCCGCGGGAACGTGCGTCCTCACTAAACAAACATGACACGGATATAAGTATAATTATAACAATTCAATGACCAGGTCTGCTAACCCATTCACGAACAGCGCATACCTGGAACTAGAGTGAACAACCGTTTTCGAGGTCAGCGAAGGAGGAGATGATCACAACACCAGGCTACAATAAAGGACGAAGTTAGTCCACAGTGTGATATAAATTCCACGCAACTGGCTTAGAGGCGAAGACAACCTACCGCGCGAGAAACAGGAAGCCACTCTGCACAGAAGGTAGCGATTCACAATCTCCAGATATTGCACACATCCAGGCTTTTATAGCCACACCCAAGCAATGGCCACTAATTACTCAGGTGTGCTGAACGAGTGCAGTGACGTGAGCATAGGTGAATTCATCTCACTACAATCTATCCCTGGGCTTTGCATCGTCGCCCCGACGATGGACTAATAACACTGGGAGTCTATACTAACTCCAAGGCCTAAAAATGGCTGCCATAGCTTGAGACATAGGCCTGAGAGAGTCCACAGCTCCCAGTGCAGCCCCCCCCATCGATCTCGGAAGGTGGTGCAAGTTGGAGTGTTGCCCTGCTGAGGTTCTAGAAGTTCTTCGTACCTCCACCTCACTGGTGCCGGGCTGGTCAGGTGACAACGAAGGAACAGTTAATGCCGACCCTCTTGGGGGACTTGTATTCAATCCCGGGGCTGCTGGTAGTGCTTCTTCCGGAAGATTTCGGGTCGAAAGCTGTTGGCCTGAAGGGATAGATGACACCGCAGCAAAGGACTGTGACGACGGGAGCCGAGCAGGGTCAGCAGAACAGGCTGGTACCGGTTGATGCAGGGCAGTTGAAGCATCAGGCATCAGGACCCAGAGCTCATCGTCCAGCAGATCCTCCTCCTGGGGAACCACACTTCTTTCAGCGGCAGGAGTGGGAGACTGATCTTGAGCCTCCGTACCCAGACGCGGCTTTAGCATAGTGCGGTGGGCGTGCTTTACTCTCTCTAGGGCCTCCACTGGTGCGATGGTATAGACCACACCCCCTGGCTTCGGAACCTTCAACACCTGATGGATCTCCGACTTCCACAGGTCTTGGATCTTTTGGCGGCCCCGAATCCCATGGTCACGGACGTAGACCAGCTGACCCTCCTGTAGCGGTGCGATCTTCACCCGACGGTTGTGATGTTCTTGGCGCCGAGCAGCAGCAGTGGCAAGGCGTTCTTGGGCCCCTTCAAAAGCAAGGCGAAGTCTCGTTCGGTGTTCCAGGATCCAGTCCGACACTGTACCAGACGCCGGCTCGTGAACCCTGCCCAACAAGAAATCAACAGGTAATCGGGGGTCCTGTCCCAACAGAAGGAAATATGGTGACTCACCCGTGGATTGATGTGGCGTGGTGTTATAGCAGAACACCACCTGCGGAAGGCAAGACGTCCAATCCCTTTTTCGCGAGGTGGGGAGTGCACGCAGGAGGTTGTGCAGGGTCCTGTTAAAACGCTCACATTGACCGTTGCCGGCCGGATGGTAAGGGGTGGTTCGTGACTTTGTAACACCATATATTGAGCAAAGTTGTTGGATTAGAATGCTCTCAAAGTTACGTTCCTGGTCAGAGTGGATACGGCCAGGAACACCAAACTTGTAGAACCACTCTGCTACCAGTACTTGGGCTACGGTTGAAGCACGCTGGTCCCTGGTGGGAATGGCCAGAGTGTATTTACTAAAGACATCGGTCATCACCATTACGTTTTCAACCCCATTACTGGCTGGCTCCAATAAGGTGAAATCTATGGCCAAGATTTAATTAGGCCGTGAGGCCAGCAAATGCCCCATGAAGCTGTGAGCCACTGGCTGAGTGACCTTACTCACTTGGCACCGCTCACACTCCTGGCACCAGCGTTTGATTTCTGAAAACATCCCGGGCCAATAGCACCGCTGCCTCACCAGCTGACTGGTCCTCTCCACGCCCTGATGACCATGGTCTTGATGCAACTGTGTCAGGACCGTTGATTTCAACTGCGTCGGTAGAATTAACTGGAGGACCTCCTCTCCACCATCAGGACGGAATGTCTGACGGTACAAGACCCCATCCTTGTCTACCAGGCGATCCCACTGGCGTAGCAACGATAGGGCAGAAGGGGATAGCCGGTGGCGTTCAGCTGTAGCAGGGCGCTCCTTCCTCCGCCAGAATGCCAGGACAGCCTGGATATCAAGGTCAGAGTCTTGCAGTATGAGTAGGAGTGAGAGTGTGAGGACGAGTGCGAGTGCGAGTGCGAGTACGAGTAGGAGTGAGAGTGAGAGTGTGAGGACGAGTAGGAGTGAGAGTGTGAGTGCGAGTGCGAGTACGAGTAGGAGTGAGAGTGAGAGTGTGAGGACGAGTAGGAGTGAGAGTGTGAGTGCGAGTGCGAGTACGAGTAGGAGTGAGAGTGTGAGTGCGAGTGCGAGTACGAGTAGGAGTGAGAGTGTGAGGACGAGTGTGAGTGAGAGTGAGAGTGGGAGAATGGTGAGGGAGAGCAGCAATAGACAATTGGGACACTGGTGCAGAACAGCCTACCGGTTGCAATGACACTGGCACAGGAGTTCCATTAGACGCTAGAGCGGGGGGACTTCGAGCTACGTACTGTCGTGACAGGGCGTCTGCGTTTCCATTGCTCTTACCGGACCTGTACTTCAGTTCGTAGTCAACATCAGCTTTTATATTATGCTGCTGTTGAACAATCACACTTCACAATCACATCTCTAGTTATTGTTGATGTTATTGTGTTAAGGGCACAGACAGGGCCGGCCCTAGCACATTTGGCGCCCTAGGCAAACTTCACTCCTGGCGCCCCCCCCCATGAAGAACCCCTTTTTGGCCCTCTCTGTGGCATTGCGAGATAGGGCATTTGGCCTTGGCGGAAGTCTGCGAGTGCCCTTGTCTCTTTGAGGGCCCTTGTAGTTAGGTATATGGATCACAGAGGTCTGCGCTCTTCGAGTGCCCTTGTAGTTTAGTATATTGATCACCTAAGGGCAGGTGACCCCATAGACAAAGAAAATCAGCACTAATAAACAAAACAGTAAATTAGAAGCGGGCCAGTTTACCTTCGCTCTCCATCTTTGATGTGCTGTGGACAGTGTGGTTGTTGATTAGTGTAGATATTCTGAGAGACAAAATTCTTATCCGTAGCAATGCAACATAAGGGACACTAAGAAAGTCATATTAATTAATCAATTCAACTTTATTAGATTGTGAAAGTTCCTTGTCCATTTCTCTCTTTATCAGACAGGATCATTTAATAGAAGAAAGAACAGCATGCCACTGATTCTGAGAGACAAACAGAACACCTTTCAATAAAATGTATTATTATTAATAATATTTATATGAACCCACATCTACCCACAAATAGCAAGGAGTATGGCCTATGGCCATCTCAGCATTTCACCTTTGCGTGACTGAAATCCATTGCACTTGGAATTTTGCTTGACCCTTTTCATGGGACTCATGAACAGCGCTGAATCGTTTTTCTTCTATTTTAGTCATACAGTCATTGTATGACTTCAGTTCAGAGTGAGAATGAGTAGTTTAGATAAACAACTCAACAACAAGCCAGTCAGTTAACAAATATCTCATTGTTATATATACGGTAAAGAAAGACAATAAACCACATGTATGTCTTTAAATGTTTTATTTGACAATAATAATGAGAAACAAATGAAATAAAGTCAAATGAAATCACAAAAAAATAAATAATAGAAAAAATACCGATGTCTCATTTGAAAACTTTCCTTCTTTTCTGAAGTTGAGCCTTGGTCTTTCTGAGCTGCTCACTGAAATATGGAAAGAGCAAATTTTAGCATAAGAAACACCCCAACTGGTATGGCTCTGATATGAATAACTGAAATGAGACACCACTAAATACAGACCTTTTTAGACTTTTGTAAATAATGCTCTTCTAAATCCTTTAATTTCTGCGTTTTTTCCAGGCGTTTCGCCCTTCTCTTCTCACATTCTTCTACCTCTTGATTCCACTTTTTCTCCTTTTTCTCCTTCTTTTTAGCCTCCCACTCTTTCCAGGTGTTTTCCATTTTTTGACGTTTTCCCTCTGCTTTTAGTAACTTCTTCCTTTTTTCCTGCTCCCTTTCTGCTCGAGAAATTGACCATTCAGCATACCCTAAACAAAGAAAATAAGGTTATGGGCTACACAACACAACTGTGATATGAGATATTACATTTCTTTGCCAAACCAATTAATCAGGGATGCATGAGTGAAACGACATGAACATGTCAGATATCTTACATGGCAGGTAAAAGATGTGTCCCTCCTCCTCTTCTCTCACATGTGTCCTGTCAATTTTTTTCTGATAGTAGTTTTTTGCTTTTTCATTAACCCATCCAAAGACTTTCCTCCTCACACTCCTCTCCTTCTGTACCCAACCGCTCTGCCCTGTCTCAATGCTCTCTGCGTCAGCTGGAATCTCCTCCTGTGCCATCTCATCAGCAGAGCGCAGTGAAGTGTTTTCAGCCTGTTCTTCTCCTCCATTCATCTCCTCCCCATCGCTCCCATCTGATGCGAGACTCTGGGCCTGAGAGGGATTCCTGCTGCTCTGGGCTACTTGCCCTGCTGTGTTCACCTGGGGTTCATCCTCCTTCTCAGATGGCATGATGGCCGTGTTGTCTCTTCTCAGTTGCTCATCAGAGTCACTCTGCTCTACTGCCTGACAGGTGGCTTGTGGGTAATCAGTGGCAGTGGATGTTAGCTCAGTAACGGGCAGAGTCTCCGCTGGGTCAGGTGTTTGTTTGGTCTTGGTCTGTATGTGTGACTTCACACGGCGGGGTTTTGGCTTTTGATTTCCAGTAGCCTGAACCATAGGCTGGCACAGCATTCTGCGACCTTTAACCTTTGCAGGATAATTGATTGCTTGTTTGTTTGTTATGTTTTGGCATTCCGATCTCTGCCCAGTAACCTCCATAGGTTTATCATTGGTCTGGATTTGAGCCTTTGCTTCCATCTTTGGTTGCTCCTGGTCCTGTTTTTCCACATGAGTCTGTTTTTGTATCTCTCTCTGCTTGTCAATCTCCTTCTCTTTCTCAGTCTCCCTTTGTCTTTCAAGCTCTTTTTGCCTTTCTTTCTCTTGTGCCTCTCTCTGTTGCTCTTGTTGTCTCTGCCCTTCCTGGTAGGCTTTTTCTCTCTGTTCGTTCTCCTTTAATATATCTGCCGACTTCTTCTCTTGCTCTTTCTGCCTTTCATTCTCTTCCTGTATATCCATATTTCTCAGGTGAGTCTGTCCCCCCATTGGCTCCTTTGTCCACTTTCCATCCTTGTCTTCATCCGATTTGTCTTTCCAGCCATTTTCTTGTGTAGCAGTATTTGTCTTGGCCTCATTCAGTTTTTGTGTCTCTGTGTCTCCTTTGACGCACAGTGTCTTTTTCTTACACTTTTTCTTGTCTTCCTGTACTGCATCTTCTTCCTCTTGCTTTCTCTGCTTTTCCAGTTCTTGGGCCTTCTGCTTTTCCAGTTCTTGGGCCTTTTCCTTGCGCTTCTTCTGACGACTTTTTCTAAGCTCACTGCACCTTTCTTCACTTTTCTTTTGCTCCATCTCTCTCTCTTTTTCAAAATTTCTATTGATTTCTTCATCCAGTTGTCCACATCTCTCCATCTGCTGCCCTTCCATTTCTCTTTCTCCCTCCCCTTCCATCTTGTTTTTCCTTGCACTCATTCTTTCCTTCTTGATGAATAGTTCTTCATCCATAATTTGCTGTCCCTCTTGTAAACCTTCTCTCTTCCCTTTCACCACTTTTAGCTTAATTTCTTCCGCACAGTTCATTCCCTCATTCCAGAGGTTCTTTACCTCTTTTGTGTCCTGTTTAGTCACCTCTGTCAATCTTTCATCTTCATCTGTTTTTCTTGCTGCATTTCTTCCTTTTGGTTTGAGTTTTTTCTCGTGTTCTTTCTCTCTCACAGTTGTTCTTTTTTCTTCCCTCTCAATCTCTCTTTGTCTTTCCATTTTCATCTGTTTTTCCTGTTTTGCTTTTTCCAGCTCTTCTCTCAGCTTCAAAAACTCCTGGTCTCGTCGCTGAGCCGCCTGTCTTTCTGTTTCTAGCATTCTCTCCAGCTCTCTCGTCTTGTCCTCAGTTTCCCTCCATCTTTCGTCATGTCTCTTCCGCTCCATCTCAAATTTTTGCTCCATTTTTTTAAGCTGCTTCTTTATTTCTTGCTGTCTGTCCAGTTCTCTTCGCTCAGTGTCCAGCCTTCGCTCTGATATCTCTACGTGTTCCCTCAGAGTGCTCTCTCTGTCTCTCTCTCTTCGTATCTCTGATCCCATGTCTTGACATTCCTCCTTCACTTGCTCAGGCTCTCTCTGAATATCCAGGTGCCTCAGTCTTTCTTTTCTCATTGTTGTTTCTATGTGTCTTGGTGCCTCCATTTTAGTTTCCTGCTCATGTTCAATCTGTCCCAACAATCCCTCTTCCCTTCTCTGAGTCATCACTCTCGTTTTCTCTAGTTTACGTTCCATCTCCAGTATCTTTGCCTCCCCCTCCTGTTGGCATTTACTTTCAGACTCTCTTACTCTTTCCTTTTGTCTCTTTTGCTCCATTTCTCTCGCCCTAGCACACTTTTCCTCCATGACTTTAAGCCGCATCTCCTTGTCTCTTGTCTCGTTCTCTCTGTCCATTTTTCTTATTTGTTCCTCTAGTTGTTTCTCCAGTGTTCTCTGTCTGTCATACAGCCTTTCTTTCATGTCTTTCATCGCATTTTCCTCTTGTTTCATCTCTTTCCTGGTCAATTCTTCCACCAGCTCTCTCTCTCTTTTCCTCTCTATGTCTCTCATTCTCTCCCACTCCCTCATTCTCACCTGGTGTCTCTCAATGTCCGAGACTCTCTCCATCTCTCTCATTCTTTCTATATATATTTCAGTGTCTCGCTGTCTCTGAATCTCTCTCAGTTTCTCCTGTTGAGCAATTTGGTCAGCCTCTGCCAAGACCTGCCATTCGGTTTTCTCCAAACTCAACTGAAATAGAAAATATTTCATGACATTTAGTACATTGTCTTTGCAGCCATATAAACTTTAATTTTAAGAACAAGAAAATATATAACCATGACATACTCTAAGGGCCATTTCTCCTTTACCATTTTGCGTTGCTTATATTAAATGCCTATACAGTAGTCTTGCCTTGTCTGTCTCACTCATGGGCGTGGTCTCCTGGTCTTGCTGAAAAATTGGCTCCAGTTTTTTGAGTCTCAGCAACTCCTCAATCTCCTCCTGGGTCAATCTCCAATTCTGCAGACTTAATGTGTTGACACTCCCTTGTAGCGTGCCGAGAGTCTCACTGCCCCTCACTTTCACCAACTCTTTTGGTTTCAGGTGGGTCCATCTTTCCTTCTCCATCCGTTTCTGCTGCAGGCCATTGTCATCCTCACTCGTTTCCTCACTCTCTGTGGTCCACCTCTCCTCTCGCTGTTTTAAGATGAAGAGTTGGTCGTGATGATGAAGAGTTTCCTGGAGCCTCTGATGGAGCCTCTGCAAGTCTTTAATTTCTTCCTCAGTCAGTTTCCAAGTCTGTACCCACCCTGGCAGTCCCATATCTTCCGGTATTTGCTGTTTTTCTCTGTTTTCCTCTCGCAGCCTCTTACGTTCTTTTCTCTCCTCCTCCTCCATCTTTCTCTGCAGCTCCCCTTGTCTCTTCTCTTTCTGGATCATTCTCAGCTCCCAGCACCTCTTCTGCTTTTCCATCAGGTCCTGCAGGTCAAATTCCAAATGGTCGACCATCTTGACACTTACGCTGACCACTCCTTTGCCCTCTTTTAGAGAGACTTGAGCCCGTCCTGTGAATTGCAAAACAATTATCATGATGTTAAAAATGAAATTGAATACTGGTTTACTTTAGGAACAAGAAGACATTTCTCTAATGCACTGCTAGCATAGATTGCTAATTGCACAGTCTGGGACTTCACTTTCTTTGAACTAAACCATTTGCATCCATGTCATGCTATTCAATCAATCAATCAATCAATCAATCAATCAATCAATTTGTTTATTTGATCAAGAGGGACAGTGTACATTCATGAACATCAAAATGTAAATGCACCCAATTATAGCCAAAAGGCTAGTTTCCATTGGCAGTCCCCCTGCCAGAGTGAAAAAGGCTATACAACCTAAAAAAGGCATTAACGTATAAATAACATTGACAATAAATCAAAAAAATTAAATAAAATAAGATACAATAAAATCAAATACAATCCTAATATACAAGTTCTACTGCTTACCCACTAGTGATCACATTCTTGGTTATTTGTCAACCATGTTTTGAGATTACTTTTAAAACAGTTAAATGAGGTTGATTCTCTAATGTTCTGAGGGAGATGGTTCCATTCCCGTGCTGACCTAACTGAGAAAACCGACTGTCCAAATATACTTTTTTTTAAAGGAATATCACAGTCTCCTCTTGCTGCCCCTCGAGTAGCACTGGTTGGTGCTGTTCTAAACGTGACTAGGCTGCATAGTGGTGGGGGGGGCCAGGTTAAACCGGATTTTGAACATTAAACAGCAGTTCTTAAATGTGATCAGGTTGTCCCAACTTAAAAGTCTGTACTTATGGAGGACTGAACAGTGATGGTGTGATTTTAGGTTTTTTGTCAAGTATTTTGAGAGCCTGTTTGTAAAGAGACATGACTGGTTTAAGGGTAGTGGAGTTGGCAGATATACTGTTTTGTTTTCCATTCATGCGATTCAATTAAAACTATGAACTGGGTGACAGAGCAGGGACACATGGAAAACAACCAATGCTGTGGTCCCCTGAACCCATTGGTAAGAAAATATTGAATAGCCTAAACATACATATATATATTTGTATTTAACTATGTGTTTGCTAGCCTATATAACATACATGTTCTTATAATTTACCCAATCCATATTGTTCAAAATACTCTGTATAGGCATTTCTGTGGAGGCCCTTTAATTACTGATTAATCAATAGGTTATATATTTATACATTTAAGCTTTTATAGACCACTAAAATGTATGCTGAAAAACAAACAAACTAACAAAACAATAAACAAGTACTAAAAGGCCATTTTTTATATGTAGCCTAGTATGTAACACCTACCTGTAGTCAAAGCACTCCAATCAGATTAGGCAGTATATGGTACTCAGTTGCAAATAAAGTGTGTTGTCCATTCAGTCTTGACATCCAACTGATATCACTTTCATAGATTTAGGTTAGGTTCTATTTTACCATGGCAACCATCATTATTACGTCACTTGTGTCACTGAAGCAGCCTTTTGACATCACCCACATCATTACGTTCTAATGTCACCTATACATGTAGGCAACGGACAGTGAAATCAGAGACGATTGAAGCAGAACATTTTGAAATCTTTGGTGAGATGTAGAATACTTTATTCACTATTGTATACTCAAATAAATTGGCAAGAGAAATAGACCTATATTGGTTATTGTTGTTGTTTAAGCTATCAATTTGAAACCGAATGAAATTGAAAATAAAATTGAAAGGAAACGTGTGATAGTGGTTTTCTGGCGGTTCGCTGGTGAATTTAATTTATACTTCTACAATACTACATTTATACTTCAGTACGTTTTATAGATGTTACCGTAAAAACACGTCTTTCATTGACCAAGTCATTTTCACCTTTAGAACCTAGGTAGGCAAAAATGATCTTCTTAGCTTTTATATTTTAAATATACTTTGTCAAGGGTATGATTAAGAAATTCCAGGAATCACTATCATTTAAAAAAAAACATATTTTATTAATATCTAAACATGATGACGGTCCGGAAACGAACGAGAAATGGCCGACCGATGTATGCTTACAGTTTGGGTAAAACGTTGCGCTTTGATGCATTACAAAAATGTTGTTTTGAGAAATTGTAGACTAATCCCTACTCATTATTTGGCCAAAAGACCTCAGATCATTTAGGGTAAATAGACAACGTGCCATAAACAATGGACATTGAATGTTAATCATATCTTGCTTCCATACAAACTGCAGGCCCGGGCAATTTACGCAACAACCCAAGTCTTGTGAGTCGCAAGTCTTAGTTTTCTCCACTTGGTGGCAGTATTTAGTTTTCTAGAAAGCTTTCAAGTCATTTATAGTAGGTGACAGTGGCATATTTGTGGTGCGTTGCACGTCAGAAATGCATACAGTTGTGAATTTAGTTCACTGACTCTTTCTCAGTGTCAGAAATATAGCTTACAGGTAGTGTTGTATCTTGTTTTGGATATTAAATCTGGACTAGAGACAATTAAGTATATTAGAAAAAATCGTCAAGGGGAGGTCAAACCAATGAGGTTTCACCAATACATGAGATAAAGACCACCACCAATGTTCTATACGAGGATTTACAATTGCAATCGATATTTTACCTGCATATCCACTCAACAAACAAACAAACACCATCATATCAGTGGCAGAAAGGGACACTCGTCACAGAATTTAGATTTTTCTTGTTTTATCACTGCTTGATCTTTTGTCCCTTCTGAATTTATAATTCTCACATTGTATCCATGGATGTTCACTTAATAACATGATGCATTAACCCCACCACTTTCTGCTAGTTGTTCGGGCTCAAAGGGCTATAGAGAGAATGACTACAATAGACAGCAGTGGCTTTTACCCCTCAAGGATAGCTTTCATTCTAACTCTCTTGTGGTGCACCATTTGGTTTAAATTCATGAAATACTTCGTTAAACAATAACTCTGAACAGATGCAATTATATGCGTATGTGCTGCTTACTACCTCTAATATAGACGGCAAAAAATATCCAAGTGGAATATATGGAGCGTGATGTAATCTAACTGGAACAGATTTATCTTTGCCCTGATATTGATCCTCATAGCATTTTTCGGATGCCTTGAGAGAAGTGAGGAAGTATTCAGCCGAGGAGGCCTCACAAGATCCCAAGTTTTCAGACCATGTGCCCATGATGCTCTTCAGGGCCCAGAGGAATCTGTACATCTCTGGATTGTCCCTCTTTCACTGGCTGTGAGTGTCACTGGTGCTGTTCACAGACCCGAGCTTTAGACAGTCTGTATTTTCAACACATATGGCTCAGAAACAACAGAGCAATTGACACCAGACACAATTTGCTTGTCATTAGACCACCAACAGGAAACTGTTTCCATGGCAAACTCTGATATAGTTTCCTGATTTTTGGTGTTACCATAGCATCATGCGTCGCATCGACACCCTGATCCATCAGGTGGCTTTAGCTGAGGGCACGGTAGATGCACTCCAGGCCCAGGCAGAGGCTGCCAACCAGACACTGAAAGAGATTCAGCCCTGTGAAATACAGAGTCAGTCCCATTTCCCTATATCTAGGTCAGGGCACATGGGTGCCTTACCACTGTGGTGAAGCAGCTTCATGTGCTGTATTGTCAATTGTAGCAGCAGTGTTAGTGTGTCTGCATAAAGCACACTGTGCTTTTGTCTTGCAAGATAAACAGTACACAGTTGTGGACTTAAACGGACTCCATGAAGACACATACCAGAGGCACAAGCGTTGAAATTTGTAATACATGTGGAAAGAAGGGGAGGCTGAATATTCTACTGTACATGTTCTACGAGAAGGGCCCTTGTAACTTTAGGGGTGAAATAAAGGATGTACATAAGTTCAAGATATTGGAACCCCCCCCCCCCCGAGGGAACATCACATGCTGCAGGTGCTGTGGCTCACAGAGTGAAGTAAGAGTTTAAATTCACACATACACTACACGCCCACACACTCAGGGCACAGGTTAACGTTCTTGTCCTTGTCTTACAGCAGAATCTTTACAATGGCCCTGAAGGCAAAACAAGATTAGTAGGCCATGGGCCCAGGTTAATCACACATTTTGTCAAGTTGTTGTTCTTAATTTTTTGTAAAAACCTAACTTTACTTTCAACGAGTACACCATCTCCCTGCAGTAACTGTTTACGAGGGAAACACATGCATGCACACCACATTCCATTCAGGATGCCATTTTTTCACCACACAAAGACAAACTCCTGTAGCGTTTGGCAGAAGTAGGTATACAGCTGCATAACACAGAAAATGAAGGCAAGGCAAGAAGAATAGAGAGAAAACAAACTGTAAAAGGCCCTGTAAATCTAATACTTCTTGTATTATGAATCTCACACCCGTTGTATGTTGTGTATGGGTATAATAATAATAATAATACATCACATTTATATAGCGCTTTGTATGCTGTGGTTTTGCATATCCTGACAAGATAGTAAGGCCAAGATATTTTGTTTATCCTGAGCAGTAATATTAGCACACTGTAAAGTGTATGTTGATTACATTTCACTTCATATCTGTCTCAATTTCTCTCTCTCTCTCCATCACACACACACACACGTAGCAATATATCAAAGGTCGTCTTGTAGAGTCTTCTAGAGTCATGTAGAGATCTCTCTATATGGCGTTGGAAGTTGCTTGCGTGTGAATGTGATATGAACTCATGTTAATATGAAGTGAATATGAACTTGTGGTGATATGAAGCTGCACAGGCACCCAGAGGGGTTTTACCTATCACAGCTGTTTAGTTATCCCAGCTATCTCTAGCTTAGGGAACCATCTTCAGTTGGCAGCTGCTAGCGTGTGTTAATATGAACTCATGTTAATATGTGTGAATACTAATTTAAAGCTGCACAGGGACCCAGCTAGATAATTAGCTAGCATTTAATGCCAATGGAACTCTGCCATTTAAACCATGTAGTTTTACATGACACAATGACGTAATAAAATTACATAAAATACTGTAATGCGGTTTATATACGGCACGGTTAATAATCAGGAAAATATGCTACAGTGCCAAATGATGTGGGCTACTTCAGATTTTTCTGCAGAAGAGTGACAACTGTAGCAAAGATAAGTCAAGATAAAAAATCTGTTTTTTGAAAGAAAATGATCTCAGGTGATCTCAGATTTCAATATCCTCCAAAACAATGATATATGGTTATGAAATGAAAAGACATGGAGCTCATGAAAAGGCACAAAAAGACCCCTGCAAAGCATGAAGAGTCAGCCAACTCAAGCAAAAGCTAATTTATTAGCTCATTGTTCAGGAAAAGCTGAAAAAAGACTAGGGGCCAAACACAGAGTAAACATTTCATTTAGACCGTTTCTTTTGCATACATATCTCTGAACCTATATGTGCCTGAACCTTCAACTTGACAACTCTAGTATTCCAGCAATGCTGTAGAACCTCCTATAAATGTATACATTTCATATTCTTGATGATGGACATACCAGAGAAATGTTAAACCGCTTCTTTCCTCAAATAATCATATCATATAGATAGCTGTCCAAACGCTGGAGACAGTATAGACCTTTAAAGTTCCAAGTGTTGCGTAGCAACCCATTACTTACTAACTTCAAGTTACAGTGACTTTCCGTTACGTTAAATGACCGGACTACTTGCGGAATGATATGAAGAGATGTGAATGTTGGGGTGGCCCATTCAAATCAACTGAACTTTTTGGAACATTCTGGGGAGCTGTATAATAAATAGCCTTAACATGTTACTAATAGGCTAATATATAAGTTTGTGCTCGAAATTGATGAGGAATATAAGTATATAATATTCAGTAAGTTAAAAACATTAGGCTACTTGAAGTTAAGGTTGAAGTCAGGTAAATTGGGACATGACGTGCAATTCATTCATTATTATTTTTTAATTATTATTATAATTTGTATTATAGTGGAGCGACAGTGGTACAGGAGGTAGATAAGTCGTTTAGAAATCAGAAGGTTGTTAGTTGAATTCCCTGTCGAAGCGTCCTTGAGCAAGACACTGAACCCCTAATTGCTCCTGATGTGCAGTGTGCCATCAGTGTAAATGTAAAAATGTGTATACATCCTTGTGAGTCGCTTTGCATAAAAGCGTCTGCTAAATGTAATGTAAATGTAGTTGGTATTATTGTTATAATTTTTTTTTAAACTACTAAACTGTGATTTTTATTGAGTAAATAATCTATTTTGTAACTACAAACATTCTTATTTGCTACAAGCCACCAACCACTACTTCTTGTCTAAGCGCTAACTGCTGCTTGTTGATTATATATTTAACACCCCCACAAACACAACCCCCCCGCCCCACATACACATACTTGAAAAAAACTCACTTTTTTATTTTTATTCAATTCGTGTTTCAATCTGTACCCTAAAACCTGTTTCAAATATGAAGAAATAATACTTCATCATGTAAATCACATGTTTTTTTTTTAAACTCATCTCCACCATTAATTAGTAGGGCAGCCATCATTTTAATGGATCCTCTGGTTTCTCTTGAGATGACACATTCGGCTAAAGGGTTTCCACACTGAAAACACTGATGTTGTTTTGCCCCCGTATGGATATTCTGGTGTTCCTTGAGATGAGACATTCGAATAAAGGTTTTTCCACACTGAGCACACTGATGTGGCTTTTCCCCAGTATGGATCCTCTGGTGTGTTTTAAGATTACCCATATGGCTAAAGGTTTTTCCACACTGAGAACATTGATAAGGCCTTTCCCCAGTGTGGATCCTCTGGTGTTTCTTGAGGCTAGATATGTGATTAAAGGTCTGTCCACACTGAGAACATTGATAAGGCCTTTCCCCAGTGTGGATCCTCTGGTGTTTCTTGAGGCTAGATATGTGATTAAAGGTCTGTCCACACTGAGAACACTGAACTGGCTTTTCCTCAGTCTTACCTGTCTTGTTAGATTGGATCCTTTGAATGTCTCCTGTAAGATTATTTTTTTTAAAGTTCAGCAATATCTTCACTCTTCTCCTCTATCTGGGATGTAATTTCTACAATACATAACAGATTTTTTAGTTTTGTATATATTGGTTATTTGCTAGAAATGTCTCACTTGGAAGTGACTTAGGATAAAAGTGTCTACCTAGAGACTAAATGTAAATGTAAACAGAGATACACACACATGATTTACAGAGTTTGAAAAAAACATTATGGCAGACACTTTCACAATGTAACAGACTGCAAATAGTATCCCATAAGTAAGATATTCCCACAGTATTTCTGTTCTCTGAATAGGTCTCACAGTGTGAAGCACAAGTTAGCCATTCTTTAAAATTAAAGTATACTATACATAACACATTACGATGAACAAGCAACTTACTTGTAAGAGAAGAGACATAGTGACCATATTCACTTAAATCAAATTCTTCTTCATCTTTAATTTCCATTGGTGAATACTTTTCTTCTTTCAAGGTCATGGTTGGTGATGTGTACATTTCGGTCTTGATTGCACATTCCATTCCAGGCTTGTCTTCCACTAAATTTCAGACATACTCTTGTAGGAAATCATCAAATTCTTCTTCTTCTATTATCTCCTTCTTCACTGACATGAGCTGTTGTGATGGTTCAGTAAATCCAGACATTTCTGACTTTAGTTCTGTTTTGGAAACAGTAACTCGGTCAAACTATCCTTCAATGCAACGATATAGTGAAAATCTGCAAAAAAAAGAACAACAGTATAGTTGTACTGCGGGTGAATTACATATAAAGTATACTTCCAGAGCATCCCAGTGCCAGCCTTATTTTGCTGTCAGTGTAGTCATTGAATTTCACATGGGAATACAGTATGTCTTGAAGTAAGACAGGCTGTCCGACTGTCATTATAGCACAGTTAATGACAGTCGAGACTAGTTAATTAGAAATAAGCCTATTATCATTAATATCATAATTATCATCAGCCTATTATCATTTTTTTGCAACAAATTACTGACAATGAAACTTATGAAATTGTTGTTTTTAGGAGGCCAAAGTAGAAGAAGGAAACATGACAATTCTCTCAAAACAAAAATATATTTTTAATAACGAAGACCCAGGAAAGATACAGAAATTCACGTGGTAACTAGCTTTAGTAGTTCTTTTCCTGCCAGCTACAACCCACACATAACATGGCAGCAAGCTAAAGAACTACAATCCCTATGAGGAAAAGCCACAAGGTTATCACAAAAGGTTGAATACAAACCTGTACCTTTAACACACCATTACCCCGTTACTACGGTGAGTGCAGAGTCTGTTTTTTCAAGGTAGCCATGTTTGTCTGTGTCTACACTTTTCAATGACAATGCTATGCCCCCCCTCCCCCTGCTCTTTCTTGCTTCCCCCATCTCTGACACTTAACACATCTTTGAGCTGTAGATAATCTTCATTTCAGGCGCTGTTTAGGCCATGTATCTAGAAAGCTTGCACAAACACTACTTTTTCTTGTCTAGGCGCTACCTGCTGCTTGTCAATTATATATTTCACACACACACACACACACACACACACACACACACACACACACACACACATACACATACCTGGAGAAAAAAAAACACTCACTTAAAAAAAAAAAAATGTATTCATGTTTCAATCTCTACCCTAAAACATGTTTCAAATATGAAAAAATCACATGTTTTTTTTAAATCTTCTAATCAAAAATATTTCAGTAAGTGATACTCCATCAATTATTAGCAGGGCAGCACATCTTTTGAATGAATCTTCTTGTGTCTCTTGAGATGACACATATGGTTAAAGCCCTTTCCACACTGAGAACAATGATAAGGCCTTTCTCCGGTATGGTTCCTCTGATGTATCTTGAGATTAGACATATGGCTAAAGCCCTTTCCACACTGAGAACACTGATGTGGCTTTGCCCCAGTATGGATTTTCTGGTGTGTTTTAAGATTACCCATAAGTCTAAACGTTTTCCCACACTGAGAACAATGATAAGGCCTTTCCCCGGTATGGCTCTTCTGGTGTTTCTTGAGGTAAGACATATGGATAAAGGCCTTTCCACACTGAGAACACTGATGTGGCTTTGCCCCAGTATGGATCGTCTGGTGTCTCTTGAGATGCGACATTTGGTTAAAGGCCTTTCCACACTGAGAACACTGATAAGGCTTTTCTCCAGTATGGATCTTCTGGTGAGCATTAAGATGAGTCAATAAGCTAAAGGTTTTTCCACACTTAGAACAATGATAAGGCTTTTCTCCAGTATGGATCTTCTGGTGTCTCTTGAGGACAAACATTTGGCTAAAGGTTTTTCCACACTGAGAACACTGATGTGGCTTTTCTCCAGTATGGATCCTCTGGTGTCTCTTGAGGACAGACATGAGACAAAACGCCTTTCCACACTGAGAACAATGATAAGGCTTTTCCCCGGTATGGATCCTCTGGTGTCTCTTGAGGTCAGACATTTTGATAAAGGTTTTTCCACACTGAGAACACTGATGTGACTTTTCCCCAGTGTGGATCCTCTGGTGTCTCTTGAGATAAGACATATAGCTAAAGTCCTTTCCACACTGAGAACACTGATGTGGCTTTTCTCCAGTATGGATCTTCTGGTGTTTCTTGAGGTAAGACATATGGATAAAGGTTTTTCCACACTGAGAACACTGATGTGGCTTTTCTCCAGTATGGATCCTCTGGTGTGTTTTAAGATTACCCATAAATCTAAACGTTTTCCCACACTGAGAACAATGATAAGGCCTTTCTCCAGTATGGATCTTCTGGGGTTCCTTGAGGCTATATATGTAATAAATGGTCTTTCCACACTGAGAACACTGAAGTGGCTTTTCTCCAGTATGCTTCATCATATGTACGGTTAGGTGTGAGCGATCTGTCTTTCTGTCTTTGTTTCTTTTTTCCTCAGTTTTCCTTCTCTTGTTAGACTGGATCCTTTGAATGTCTCCTATAACATTATAAAAAAAGTTCAGTAATAAAATTCACTCTTCTTCTCTATCCGGGATGTCATTTCTACAACACACATGCATATTTTTGATATTTTTTTTGTTAATTTGCTAGCAATGTACATCACTTGGGAGTGACTTAGGATAAAAGTGTCTACCTAGAGACTACATGTAAATGTTAACAGAGATACATTCTCTAAAATTGTAAAATATACATTACGATAAACCAGCAACTTACTTGTAGGAGAAGAGACATAGTGACAATATTCACTTAAATCAAATTCTTCTTCATCTGTAATTTCCATTGGTGAATTCTTTTCTTCTTTCATGGTTGGTGACGTGTACATTTCAGTCTTGATTTCACATTCCATTCCAGGGTTTTCTTCCACTGTCTGATTTGCAGACAAATATTCTTGTAGGAAATCATCAAATTCTTCTTCTTTTATCTCCTTCTTCACTGACATGAGCGGTTGTGATGGTTCAGTAAATCCAGACATTTCTGACCTTAGTTCTGTTTTGGAAAAAGAAACCCGGTCAAACTATCCTTCATTGCAACGATATAGTGAAAATCTGCAAAGGAAGAACAAGAGTATAGTTGTACTGCTGGTGAATTATACATACAGTATACTTCCAGAGCATCCATGTGCCAGCCTTAAAAATGTGAGTTCATTAATCTGACTTTGTGGTGTTAATATAATGCTTCTTCTGTCTGACCTATTAGCTTCCTGGATTCAAACCTAGCCAATTAGCTGTAGGAGCTTTTGAAATGCAAAATAGCATGACAAAGGATTATGGGCAGGAATTCCATGTCTCTGAGCACCGTTTACACGTCTGATGGCCCTCGGGTGGGCATGGCCATAACTCAACCTGCTGAGACTACACAAAGGAGTGTAGCAGGGGGGTGGGGTGGATGTGTGAACTGAACGGTGATGGAGATTATGTACCTTACTCTTACGTTCTCTTTGGCAGGCCTCCAACTAAACCTTGCCTGTACATCTATTGTGACTGACAGAGAAATCGTTTATTTACTCACAATTCTCTCAGAGATGCTTGCTGACTTGGTCTTGTACTGCACCTTTTATCTTTATGTTCATACAATAGGATAGACACCTGGGGAAGAGGTTGCAAGTAAAAAGAGAAAGAGAGAAGGTTACCAAGGTTTACCCTTTTGCAATACAAATTAGTACACATATTTATTTTTGCTAATGTTAAGCATTAAAAGTCGTAGTCTGTGATTGGCAAGAGGTTGGTGATATTTTAGCTCTACAGCCAATCAAATCACACTGGCACTGATTGTTTCCCATTTGCAGGGCCAAGATTATAAGAACACCAGAGTTCTTCTGAGGACACACCTTGAACAGACAGCTAGAGGAGCGTGAAGAGCAACTTGAATTTGACCAAAAGTGTACCTGTACCTTTAAGTTTCTACATCTTTCTCTGATTCAGTGATTTTATTGACATGCACCTACGGGTCACTTTACCAGGTACACTGATCAAAGCACCTGCCACAGCTTTGTCACATTAGTCCATACTTTTTTCTTGTAATTGTTCAGCAACAATCAATCCCAAAGTGCTTTGTACAATTCATGATTTTATAATTTACACACACATTGTCATGAATCATGTTATCAATGGTAAGGATAGCTATTGTATTTCATAGTTACAGGCACAAAAACAGTAGTAGGAGATGAAGACAGAGAAGGAATCGTGTTGGTGGAAAGAGGACCAGACAGAGAATAAGGAGGACTATCATTTCAGCATCATTTCAGAGGGGGGGGGGGGGGGGGGGGTAGGAACAGTGGAGGAACCCCACAGGTGAGAGACTAAAACAGTCACACTTTATGGCATGAAACAATTTTTTCACCAAGTGTGGAGTTAATAATTAATGAGACATGTAGACACGTCAAATATTTTTGTATTGCAGGGTTCTACAACTTGATGTCTTCACAAAGAAGAGGTTTATGTCCATAGGTATGTATGCTTTCTATACTCTACTCCTAAAGTATTTGTAAGTGCACTTGATTACAAAAGCTTTTTTAAACTATTTTCAGTGTTTGCCCAAAGGTTAGAGAAACAGGGTGCTCAAAATGGACTGTTTTCAGAAAGAGAAATTGGATGGTGGTTATGGGTGATTATTATTATTTAATTTTTTTTAATTACATTGTTCTTATCATTAGTTAATCTGAAACCTATAGTGACGCCTATTCCATCCACGATCTACTTACACTACTTGCATTGCACATCAGCCTTCGTCCCCAATATTGCAGAATTCCATGTTTATTCTGATGGTCATGTGAATTGTAGGCTATGTTCATGTTCTACTCAGTGGAATGCTTGAGGGTGCTACAGGTTGGCTGCTGTTTGCCTACTAGAACCGGGTTCTCTGGGTGCTCAACAGGGTCTGGTACTGAATCAGACAGCGATGAGTCTGTGCCTGACCTGGAGAAACAGGATTCTGCACAGACACAGCAGGCTCAGGTAAGAGCATCAGAACTTAATTTCACGTTTCAATTTCATGTTTTTACTCGTGCTGGTGATCAGCGCTAAAGTGCCGTTTTTGGTAAATGTTGCTGTTGAACACTTCAGATTGTTTTGTGACGTTTTGTGTGAATGAAAATTAAATTAAATAATATGAAAACATATCATCTACTAATAGGTATTTGAAGAAAACTTACATGGCACTTTTCTTCCTCTCATAGCTTGCAACTGCTACTGAAATTGATGAGGAGCCAGTCAGCAAAGCTAAACAAAGCAGAATGCACTTGGTCTGTGTGTTGCAGTGGGCTAGTCATGCTATTAAACTTCATCATTTGGGTCTTTCTCTTGCCAAGCTTATCTAAAGTCTCTGCAATGTGTCTTTTGTGATTGCGGACAATTTGTAGAATTTTCATGGTGACCGTCATTGTAATCTTATTTTGAAACTTCAAGGTTTCGATTGGAGAACAGGGCACTGTTGAAACAAGACTGTAGTTTTTAGTACCAAGAAAGCATGGACTAGATAAGTCGAAGCAAAATGCAGTCCCAAGTTTGTGGTTACGTGTAGCACAGGACTTTGTGAATGTTTTAGAGATTGTTGCATTTCCCCTTGATCTCTACCCTCCGTTATAGTTTAGGCTATGTCCAAGCTGGGTCTCCGCCACGTGACTGGTGTTACCAGGGTAACAATCTGCAAATCCAAGAACATCGTCATCACCAAACTAGACGTGTACAAAAGTCCTGCTTCAGCTACCTACATTGTATTTGGTGAGGCTAAGGTAAGACAAGTAATCACAGTTACGACACGGTTGAAAAGTCCATCCTAAAATATGGATGTTGCATTACATTATTCCATTCTGGTATTTCAGCTGCCCTCACTCGCAATATTGTTAGAATTAAACAAAGCATGAGTAGATGTCTTGCCCTTTGTGATGATTGAACAGCACGACTTTCATTCTTCTGAGTCTGATGAAGACAAATGGATCTGTGCTGAGAGGGAATCCGGAGATTAAATGTGATTTTGGTAATGATCCCAACTCCCAAAAGGGTGTCACTTAAGCATTTTGCTGCTCTTCTCTCATCTCCAAAAGATTGAGGATCTGTCAAAGTAAGCCCAGTTGGCCGCTGCAGAGAAGTTCAAGATCCAGGGAGAGGCTGTTTCAAACATCCAGGAGAACACAGACGCCCACCATACAGGAGGAGAGTGGTGGTTACTATGTAAATATACTGCCAGCTACAGGTCTTTCACATCCGTTTTAGTAGCTTAGAATTATTACTATGATGCCATTAACGTGCATCCTCGAGGTCGGAATAGAATCATTACTCACGCTACAAATAATAATACCAGGAAGGTGATATATATGCAGAGGTGTAAAGTAACGAATTACATTTACTCACGTTACTGTAATTGAGTAGTTTTTTTGTGTACTTTGTAATTTTTAAGTCGTTTTTGAAATCGGTAATTTTACTTTTACTTAAGTAGATTTTGACTGAAGTATTGTACTTCACGACAATTCTCGCTGCAGTGGTGGATGCTGCATAGAGTGGATGATGGAGTCGATGCAAGGCACCGGTGCCGAGTCACGAGAGATAGAGATGGAGGAAGATGATAGTGCGGACTGCCAACAAGCTGCGGTCAACCAACAAGCTGAAGCACCGAACGCAAAATATGCGTTTCATGGCACTAGTAGCCTCATTTTGGCTAGCAAAACCGCCCTGAGTATGCTAACGTCGACAGCCGTCATCCAATAGACTAATAATAATTCCATTCCTGTCTTCCATTCGTTTCAGGTCATAGCATTACTATGTTCAGTCTCTCATATTGTGTTAAAGACTGCAGATCAGTCATCAGCAATGAAATACACCTCATAAACTGATATTAGGCTAATCATTTGGCTGGCTCCCATGCCTTGAAACAGAGCAACGTGAATGTGCACACCATCGTTGTCAGACAGTTGGACAAGTCAATGTATATGTCGTTATCTGGAATTTATCACGATGTTTAGTCAGATAAGTGGTGGCTTTGCAACGTGCAGGTCTTTCATGTTCATGCTCAGGGGTCTCGGTTAGCAAGAATTGAGGATTATGAATTGTGATGCATGTAGAAATAGAAAATAATGCTATAATTCGGTATACTGTAGGTCTGTCATCTCAAGTAGCTATTTATAGCTATTTCTGTGTTATGATGCACTCTTGATAGCAGCTCAATACTTAATTGTCAGAAATGTTGTTTGTCATTCTACAGGTCTAGTCTATGTCAGACAACACCTTGACCAGATGTTGGAGGCTGGAGCAAGTCGGACAACATTCATCAGATGAAGATGATTTATTTTCCTCAATGAAGTCCAAAAGGTCAGAAGGTACAGGGGAGTTAGAAGGGTACCTAGCCTGTGTCTCAGTCAATATGGATCTGCTGAACGCCTTTCAGAATATCAAAAAACTGTCCCGGAAACTCAATACTGGCCTACCTGCCTCGGCCGCCTGCGAGCGACTCTTCAGCTGTGCTGGATTGCTGTTCAATGCAAAGCGAGCCCGGATGAACTCTACTCACTTTGAAAATCAGCTGCTGCTCAAACTCAACAAGAAGTTTGTAGACTAATGTTCTAAAGGTGGACATAAGTAAAGTAACCAAAGTTTACAGTGGGGCAGCGGCAGCGGCAGCGGCATTTTAACTTTTTATTTTAGCTGTCATGTGGTTCATGTCCTCCCAAAAGTTCTTAAATGTTGTGTTGACATGTTTAATGTTTAACATGTTTAATGTCATTGCACCTATATTCCTAAAGATTCTCCTTTAATTAAAAATAACTAGTTTTTGTATTGGATTTATGACTCCTTGTCCTTTTTTGCACTATATAGGAGCAGCCCCCATCAAGTTGTTGAAAGTAACTAAGTAACTTTTACTTAAAGTACATTTTAAATTAACTACTTTTTACTTTTACTTGAGTAGATTTTTAGATGGGTAATTTTACTTGTACTTAAGTAAAATTTCATCAAAGTAATTGTACTTTTACTTGAGTACAACATTTCAGTACTTTTTACACCTCTGCATAGATGAAACAGGTCTAACATACCCACTAACATCAGTAACAGTTCGCCACAACTGTTTTTGGAGTAGCCAGACACATAACTATCATCTCCACATATTAACAAACATTAACATAGTAGCTGCTAACCAAACAACGTCATTAGAGTACAGAATTCTTGCGTACATTCATATGATAAGAAAACAGACTTACAGTTCGTCAGGGACGCACAAACATGTCGGAAAGGAATAGGAAACAGGGCTAACATCCACTATTAAGCTGTAAACAAACAAGCAAACTATTGCCGTGCAGACTCCTCTGGTGATTTGCCGCGAACTGACCTAATCACGTGTGGCTGCCAAAAAAAGATCTCCGCATATGCGCACAGGCAATCCGCTACAGTCTCTGGCCTTTCTAACCATCTTTCTAACAACCTTACTTCCACTGTGTCAGGTGATTACAAATTTAAATGTACCAAATGAGGTTGAATTTGCTGCTATACAAGAATGCAGAGTTAATTAGCCTTGTTCAGCTGTACAGCGCATGAACCACTACTATCCTAACTGATTTTCGGATTTTTTTGTTGACGAGACGGGTCAATCATAATAATCACCCATAACCACCATCCAATTTCTCTTTCTGAAAACAGTCCATTTTGAGCACCCTGTTTCTCTAACATCCAGGAGAACACAGATGCCCACCGTACTAGTCCAGGCAAACTAACCCCTTTTGGAGCCAAAAGTAGAATAAATTGTAAAATAATTTTTTGAAGCTTAGATTATTTCTCTGAGGTGTCCAGAACAACATACCAAAAGTCCTAAGAAATCCTAGTTGAGGAAATATGTTAAATTCTCATCGATCCGAGATGTGTGCCAATAAGGCCAGGCAACATTACACCCCAATGGGGCAATTTTTTTCCTTTACTCCTATCAAAATGAAACTTTACACAATAAAGCTACCCATGAAAAGTAAAAAATGTTTGTATTACAAGTTTCTTTGAAAATTAATTTTACTATGCAAATGAGCTATACACTAATCGAATATGCCCAAAATACACCCAAATAGGCTTAATTTTTTCCTTTACTCCTACCACAATAAAGCTTTACATAGTAAAAGTATACATGAAAAGTAACATTTTTTGTATTACAAGTTTCTTTGAAAATTAATTTTAATATGCAAATGAGCTATACACTAATCGAATATGCCCAAAATACACCCAAATAGGCTTAATTTTTTCCTTTACTCCTACCACAATAAAGCTTTACATAGTAAAATTATACATGAAAAGTAACTTTTTTTGTATTACAAGTTTCTTTTCAAATGAATTTGAATATGCACATGAGCTCCACACTTATTGAATACGTCCTAATTTGCATAGGCAGAAACACCATTCATATGTATAACAAATACATCGGCCCAATCTTCATCCAATCATCCTACTGCCAATGGGTGATGGCAATGCTGCTTTTAGACTGGCCTCTAACCTGAAAACTGCCTGGCTTGGTAGTACCTGCCAGGGGTATAACCCCCCGCCGGTATAGTCTTCAGGGTCACGGAGGCACACAAGCCTCCCCACCACGACAAGGTAGCAACAACAGGGGAGGGCTTTTTTTGGTGTTTTTTATTTTAGTTTAGTTTTTTTAGTTTTTCTTTTTAAAGTTTTTTTTTTTTTTTTAAATCCAGCCTGGATTTGCCATCAGTGTTCAAGTATGAACTCTGCAGTCACCCGCCTGCTTTGTTTGAATCATCCTACCTTCCCCTACAGGCAAACAAGGCAATTCTTGCCGATGTCCTCTGGAAATCTATTGAGCAGCAGCAAAGACAACCCAGCAGTGATGTGCAGCATGTCCTTGATGGGGGTGCATTACTACATCGTTTACCATGGCCACAAGGGTCCACTTATGACAGTGTGTGTGAAATGTACGTCAGATATGTCACACAGAAATATGGTAAGACTACTATCATAGTCTTTGATGGCTACAAAGAAGAACCAACAATAAAAGACGCCACTCAACTGCGTCGGACAGGTGCTACTTCCGGTGTGATTGTACACTTCTCTGGTGACATGATCAACCAATCCAAAAAGGACCAGTTCCTTAACAATAAGGAAAACAAACAACGGTTCTTGGTTTATCTCAGTGCTAAACTTGAGAAGGCTGGGTGTATCACAGACCATGCAAAGCACGATGCAGATGTGCTCATTGTCCAAACTGCCATTGCCTCTGCCAGAACAAAAGACAGTCTTAGTAGGTGATGACACAGACTTGTTAGTACTCTTGTTGCATCATGCTGATCTGAATGCACAGGAGCTGTTTCTGGCACCAGAACCAAAGAAAGCAACAAAAACAAGACAGATATGGTGCATAAAGCAGACGAAGGAGTTACTTGGTCCCAAGGTGTGTCTCCTCTTTTTCTCCTCTTTATCCATGCCATTTTAGGCTGTGATTCTACGTCTCGTCTATTTGGCATAGGAAAAGGAATGGCACTGAAAAAAGTAAAGAATGACACTAGCTTTCTCGAACAAGCTAAGGTGTTCAGCCAGTCACAGGAAAATGTGGGAAAAGGCATCATCATTGCAGCAGGTGAAAAAGCTCTAGTATCACTGTATGGGGGCGAAAAAGATGAATCACTGGATATGCTGAGATACAGGCGATTCTGTGATAAAGTAACTCAGAACTCATCTCCAGTGGAACCTCAAACTCTCCCTCCAACGTCAACAGCTGCGAAGTTCCATAGTCTTCGGGTCATTTACCAAATGATGGAGTGGAAAGGGGGAAGTGAACGTATGGACCCAAAAGACTGGGGGTGGCATGTTTTGGATGGGAGATTTATGCCAATAATGACCGATCAGCCTGCTGCACCACCAGAAATACTAGATGTAGTCTGCTGTAGTTGCAAGAAAGACTGCAGCACAAAGAGACGCACATGCAAAAAACATGGACTCCCTTGCACTGCCATTTGCGGAGAATGTCGTGGTACTAGCTGCACAAACTCAGTTGCCTGATTTATCAGATGAATATGAACCAGAGGGGAAGAATTAAGCTAAGAACAAAGCAGGAACTGATATAGGGTGTGTCAGAACCAAGAGCCACAGAGAAGGGGTCGAGGATCCAGGCTGGATTTAAAAAAAAAAAACTTTAAAAAGACCACAAAATAAAAAACACCACAAAAAGCCCTCCCCTGTTGTTGCTACCTTGTCGTGGTGGGGAGGCTTGTGTGCCTCCGTGACCCTGAAGACTATACCGGCGGGGGGTTATATCCCTGGCAGGTACTACCAAGCCAGGCAGTTTTCAGGTTAGAGGCCAGTCTAAAAGCAGCATTGCCATCACCCATTGGCAGTAGGATGATTGGATGAAGATTGGGCCGATGTATTTGTTATACATATGAATGGTGTTTCTGCCTATGCAAATTAGGACGTATTCAATAAGTGTGGAGCTCATGTGCATATTCAAATTCATTTAAAAAGAAACTTGTAATACAAAAAAAGTTACTTTTCATGTATACTTTTACTATGTAAAGTTTTATTGTGGTAGGAGTAAAGGAAAAAATTAAGCCTATTTGGGTGTATTTTGGGCATATTCGATTAGTGTATAGCTCATTTGCATATTAAAATAAATTTTCAAAGAAACTTGTAATACAAAATTTTTTTACTTTTCATGGGTAGTTGCATTGTGTAAAGTTTCATTTTGATAGGAGTAAAGGAAAAAAATAGCCCCATTAGGGTGTAATGTTGCCTGGCCTTATTGGCACACATCTCGGATTGATGAGAATTTAACATATTTCCTCAACTAGGATTTCTTAGGACTTTTAGTATGTTGTTCTGGACACCTCAGAGAAAAGATCTAAGCTGCAAAAAATTCTTTTACAATTTGTCTGTCGAAAAACACTACTTTGCCTGGCCTATACAGGAGGAGAGTGGTGGTTACTATGTAATTATACTGCCAGCTACAGGTCATTCACGTCCGTTTTTAGTAATTTAGAATTATTACTATGATGCCATTAACGTGCATTATAAAACAATTGGGTTCTATTGAATTATTTAGCTGTTTCTGATTGGACGAGAGACGTTCCATGAGTTGGAATATCCCAGGACATCCCAACTCGGACTTTTCACAGCTAATAATAAATCACTCCGCGATGAAACATTCTATAGCACGTTGATACAATTAAGCGATAACCGTTAATTCAAAGTTCTTATAATTCCAAAAGACGTTGACAATGGAACTATTTTTTTGTTGCGGAGAAACAATGGCGAAATAAACATTTTTTAATCAATAACTTCGTGTTTAAATGTTAATTGGTTGACTATAAAATTGTTTTATAAAAGCAATATAGTACTCGTGCGAGTGGGGTAGGTAAGGGATATTCCCACGGGTGTTGTTGCCTGCGCCACTCGGCCTCCGGCCTCGTGGCTATGGCTAGGGCTCCTGCCCTCAGGCAGACGGTACAGATCCTTTAGAGCAGGGGTGGCGAACCTGCGGCTCGCGAGCCGCATGCGGCTCTTTGCCGGCTGACGTGCGGCTCGGCTCCAGCTCGAGTGCTCACTGACTTTGCTCTTGGTGTACAGAATTTTCATATTGTAAAATAATTAAACATCTAAAATGCATATGCATATATTTGGCAATACAGACAAAAAGCTGTCCGATTTGAATGTGGTATTTATTCATGTATATTTTGTCATCACGCGATCTTGAGAGATGTCTTTAAGTAACGTTAATGTTCCAAACATGAAACATTCTAATGTGTGCACCCAGTCTCAGAGAGTTACTAGCCAGACTAGCAGTAGCTACTGACAGAATGCCATGGATCCAGGAAAGCGTAAAGCTAAACGAAAATATGAAGATGTACACCGGACGTTTTTTGCCTGAATGGGAGGAATTATTTGCGGAGCGAAATGGAAAACCCCTCTGCTTAATATGCTAGACGTCACTGTCGCATTTTAAAGCCTCAAACTTGGAGCGCCGTCTCTCCACACACCATGCTAACATAGCCCAGGCCAGGAGTGCCTAAAGGCACAGAGCTGTGCAAGCACAAGGTAAATACTTTAAACGTCCGTCAGAGAAACAGACTCAGCTTTTTCGGAAATTCACGATTTACTCTGAAACGGTCACGTTGGCATCGTATCAGGTGTCATGGAATATTGCTCGAGCAAAAAAGTAATATAGTGAGGGAGAGTTTGTGAAGTCTTGTGTACGTGATGTCGTTGCTATCCTCAACCCTGAAAATGACGGATCATAGCGGTCTGTGTCAGACCTGCAGCTGTCAGGCACGAAAATTGAACAGAGAATATCTGACATTAACAACATAATTGAGACACAGTTATGTACAGATCTTGAGAAGTGATCCCTGGAGTAGCCCCCCCAAAAGTTTCCTTAGCCCCACCGAAAAATATATATGAAGTTTAAAATAGTAAAAGAAACGAAATAGTTAAATCATCTCGAGTTAATTATAGATGTCGTGGCTCTCTTTTATCATGCCGGTTCATTGATCCTGTGGGTATGCTACCCTACTCAGTAGCTTCGCCAGCTATAACTAGCTAGTGAACTCTAGCCTACAACGTTAACCAACTCACTTGAGCTGCAAATCCCTACCATGCTACAGTATAATTAGCACCTATCTCAGCAGATGTCTTCAATATGTTTATTTTTGTGCCATATTTTAAATCAAAATGTGTTAATTTCTCTTCCTAAAACCCACGAGAGGACACTATTTAAAAGGTTATTTTCAAAAAATTCTTATGGGGGAGCATGCCCCCAGACCCCCCTAGTTTTGCTGGGTCACAGGGAAAATTATAGGTTTTATGTAGGGGCTTTCCCCCCCCAAAAGTGGGAACCTAGATTCGTGTGGCTCTTCGAAATGGTGTTGGGTTTTGTTGTGGCTCTTTGAGCTGGACTGGTTAGCCACCCCTGCTTTAGAGCAAGGACCACGCGTCTTAAGAACAGTTTTTTCCCGACAGCCATCAGAACTCTAAATACCGACATGCACTAAACACTAAGCACTTTATTGACTACAAGTCACATACCATCTCGGTCACCTTACACATGTGCATAAACAAAGCTGTATTAATTGATGTATTTATTGAAGTACTTTGGTCTATGCCACCGCACTTTGTTCTACTCTTAATGTATATATATATATTTTTTTTTTTGGGGGGCTGTTCCTACTGTTTTTTGGATAGTTGTAGTATTGTTATGTTATATGTTGTTGTTGTGTTATATGTTGTCCCTCGTCACACCAACAGGAGAAGCACTCAAAATTTCGTTGTATAAATACAATGACAATAAAGGCTTTTCTATTCTATTCTATTCTACTAAGCTGTAAACAAACAAGTTAACTATTGCCGTGCAGACCATAGACTTGTGGCTCTGGTCCCAGTGCTCAGGAGATCCACATTTTCCCCTTACCTTTCATTTTCCCCCTTGATGATTCAATATTTCTTAGACTATAACGTTTTGTGTTGCGTGGTTTATGAGTCTACCATCGACTCCATACAAGGTGAATAATGTTGATTAAACTTGACAGAGAAAAGGTTAATGGGGTATTAACATAGCATAGCTAACAGTAGGCAAGCCTATATAGTACAAACTACGGCTCGTTAGCGAACTAAAACTATTTACACCATCACTCACGTATGAAAAAGACGGTTTAGAAAACAAACATGTTTTAAAACGGCCTTATACTGATCAAATTATTACTTACAACACGTCTCCGTTTCAATGGGTTGGAGCTGTCGCGGCAGCAGTGAGATAGGTCAAACTTATTAAAGCAGCGTTCAGTGAGACAAATGAGCTCGAGCAACTTCCGGTTACGATTTTTCAAAATAAAAGTCCCTTATTAGCCCCGTGTTTTCTTAAACTGTCAGAGATATTAATTTCATAGTAACATCAAAATGGGTTAAAAACGATTCACTGATGTTACAAAAGTAAGGTTTTCTTGTTTTAATATAATGAACACTGACTAAACAGGCAATATTGTATTAAGAAAAAGTAAAACACACCCCAATATGCTGATAACAGGATTATGCCTTCATTAAAGTTGGTTGAACTTGTTCAGAACACTGTAAAGAAAGGGTAAAATATGTTTAGCAGTCATTATTCTGGTCATTCACTGTGAAAAAACACTTGACACACAGATCACACAGGTGAAAAAGGATTATCTCCAATGCCAGGGTATTGCCATGTGACACGTATCACACTTTGCTGATGAAACTAAAGATTGTGTCTCAATGAAAGGGGGGTGGAATATGTTCAGGACACTCCAAACATTAAATAAAATGTGTGAAGTAGTTGAGATTTAGGTCCCTGAAGGCTCCACAATACTTTAAATATAGGCCTACACACAGGCGAAAATGCATTGTCTTCAATGGTAGGGCCATGTGATACGTATTACACTTTGCTGATTAAACTAAAGATTTTGTCTCAATAAAAGGGGGGTGGAATATGTTCAGGACACTCCAAACATTGAAGAAAATGTGTGAAGTAGTTTTACATCCCTGAATGCTCCACAATACTTTAAACAGAGGCCTACACACAGGCGAAAATGCATTATCTTCAATGGCAGGGTGTCTGATCACCTGTTTAAAGTATTGTGGAGCATTCAGAGACGTAAATCTCAACTACTTCACACATTTTATTTCCGTTATGTTGTATTTTATAATTCAGCACTTTTTCCACCTTCTGTTTTTATTCGTAGTTTCACTCCATTCAATGTTGTCAATAAAGGAGCAAGAAGGATCATTTTCCTGGCTCTTGAAAAAGGAGTTTGGCTCGCTGCTTAATCTATATTAACGCTGGGAAGCATAACATATAGACAGAGCAGTACAGTTTTGACTAAATGTGCAACGATTTTCGCTGACAACAACTGGTTTATCGTTAGAAATAACATAAGTACCTCAACTGGAAAAAATCAAGGTTGTCCCATTTTAAATTACAAGTTGAACAGAAACGGGGCTTCGGCCCACCACCTGTGTGGCTGCGAAAACAGATCTCCGCACATGCGCACAGGCAATCCGCTACATCCTCTGGCCTTTCTAACCATGTTTCTAACAAGCTTACTTCCACTGTGTCAGGTGATTCAAAATGCAAATTTGCCAAATGAGGTTGAATTTGCTGCTATACAAGAATGCAGAGTTATTTAGCCTTGTTCAGCTGTACAGTGGATGAACCACTACTATCCTAACTGATTTTCTGATTTTTTTGTTGACGAGACGGGTCAATGCCATCATGGTAAGCTTGTTCTCAAACATTATTCATGCTATGGTCATTGAAAATTATTTTTAGATTATCTTTTCCACCAGTGAAGGTATACTAGAAGATCCTACATGAGATACTATCATGAGAATATTATTACCCCAATAATGTGCAGTTTGAGTTCTCTTCTGTGATGACTTTTCAGTATGACTTTTGTTCTTCTGAATCTGCTGAAGCCAGTTTTTCTGCCCTTAAAAAGAGCTTTCTTTCTTTCTTTTACAAACTTGTCAGTTGGTCAAATAACCCCTGCCTTATTCATTTACATATGTTTGTTTCTTTGCAGAAACTGACAATGTAGGAGGACGCAAAAATCGGGATTGAAATGAGATGCTGACATAATCTTCTCTATTATTTGTACACTTTATAGCCAAGCGAAATAAAGGTGTGGTTTGGCAAAAAGTGAGCACCCCCTACACATGATTTCTTTTGGATATAGCTGGTCCTCACAGAAAGTGATGTGTAAGGACTCTAGGAGTGGTCAATACTGCATCATATGTCATGACAAAACTAAATCCAGAGGATAACACTGTGTGCTTTGTTAGATACAGTATGATAATGGTGCGATCATATGAGTAGACAGTCTCGTGGCCTCCATTTTGAATTAGGCATTTCTGCTGTTCTTAAAGGTATGGCCAGTGATCATTGGTCTTTATTTTATTAAAGCTATTTATTCCACATTTTAAGTCCTTCAATGGTAGTAAATTGTACTAAATATAGTACAAGTATAGTACTAAATCCATATTTTAAGTCCTTCAATGGTAGTAAATATACATATCTCGAGGGTTGTGAAGTCGTTGAAAGTATAGCCCTTAGGTAAATGCCATGAATTGCTTTATGATAAGATCCACTACTTACAGTTAAATCACTGTTATATAACATTTTAGATGACTGAGGTGGTATTGGTGGTCATTTATGCCAGGTATTGTCTTAAGCAGACTGAGGAGAAAATTGCATGCAGAAGGAAACCCATTAATCGGCAGGCCACATCCTCCCTATATGTCATGTGGTAGGACTGCATCTTTTACAGGCAGGACATGCAACTGTATGCTATCTGCTGATTTTTGTTAACAATTTCTGAAACGCTTCAACATGGGGAACTAAAATTAAGTATTCAGATTCTCAGATTCTATTTTTAATTATTTATTGGTATTAACCCCTTTTAGAGTCCCAGCCTGAATCCTCCTTCTTCTTCTCATCTTTCCTCCTCTTCTCCTGATGTCTCAGGTGTTGTTTTTATCTGTTCTCAAACAGATTGAATAGCTTCTTCTCCTCTTTCTTCTTCAACTGCATGTCCAGAAAAGCCCTGTGGCTTCCTATTGTTTCTTATTACCTGGTATTTAGTGACTTTCTCTGCTTGGTTTTCCACTGCCTTCTCACTGCTTTTGTTATCAGTTCTTAGTTTAGTTGTTGTTGTTGTGCGGTAACTCTGAGATGTGTATTGATTCACAGTCTTGTCTGCTGCATGAGCATAGTATTAGAACTCTGAACTTTGAGGCTTCAAGACAGAGAAAGCTTTTTTTCACCTCATCGAATGGTGCAGGCTGCCTTTGCAGCTCTGCCCTCAGTGACTTAATTTGGAGCTCATGGTCCTTCCTCAGGTCCGACACCATCATCATCATCCAGAGCCTCTCCAGCAGAGTCTCCTGTTTCTCTCTGAGCTTCTTCTGCTCCTCCTCCTTCTCAAGGATACGCTCCAGGACGCTCACCATTCAGCTCTCATTAGAGCAGTTGCCCAACTCGGTCAGTGTCTGGATCAGCTTCTGAATAAAAAAAAAGCACAGGTAATGAGCGTTACTGTTTTATACCTAAATATTAAATAGATATTTGCCCACCCAGATTCCCAGCCTTGGCATATCAGTCATTTTATGATTTTTTTAATTAAAACAAATATTTTCAGTGATCTCTTGATCAGGTCAGCAGTGTAATGTTTCATCTCATGTGCTTTTCAGTGAATGTTGGAACTGTATCATTTCGTCACTGATTGTGTGTCACAGCCTGGTACACGCCCTCCCTAGTCAGTGATCTGGCATGTCGTCGCGGTTCTGTGTGCCCCCCGTGCCAGGTTTTCCCTCTGCCCTGTCTCCTGGCTGACTGACAAGCAAGGCATCCAATCTCTGGTGCCTGCTCCACCACACCTGACTCCACTCCACTCTCGTCAGCCACAGCTTTTAAACCGCACCAAGACTGACATTCACCGCCAGATTATCGTCGTTGTGCTATAACTGGATGTTTGCTGTCTTCGACCCAAGCCTGTTTGTGGACTTTGAATTTTGCCTAGCGTTTTGGAAACCTTTGTGCTGTCGTGCCAATCTGGTGCCAACCTTTTTCTGTTCAGTCAAGCCAAGCCCCTTTGTACTGCTGCCTGTATACTCTCTGCCTACCTGTGTACCAATCTCTCTGCCTGTTTTTGGACTCCTGGATATTTGCCTGAACGTTGCCTGTCCTTCTGCTGTGCCTAACTCTCTCTGCCTGTGTATTGACCATTGCCTGACTAGTGACCTTGGGTTTTTGCCTGTACCTCTGCGGTCCTTTTTTTGTCTATTTTTGAGTTCCCTTTTTGACTCTTGTGTTGCCAACTGGGTGTCTTGCCTGACTGTCTCTTTATTCATATTAAAAGAACACCAAAACCCTCCATCTGTTTCTGAGTCTGCTTCTGAGTGTGCTACCTGTATCTGGCCTCATCGGCCCTGACATTGTGATCTGTTGTCAAGTTGGTTTCTTTTCACAAACTCCAATCCAATCAATGTCTATCTCTCATAACGAAACTAGTGGACAACTGAAAAGATATTATAAAACCCTTAATTTGATGCTAATGCATAACTTAAGAACGGTTGCTCTTAGCCATCAAAATCATAAGGGAACCTACCATGCAGCACTGCTTGGAAAGATTCTAATTCAAGCTTAAGCCAGTTAATGATCAATATCTTATTGTAGTCAGAATTGTCAGCGAATTAGGCCTATTAAAATCATATTTCAGATGTTCATAATATCACATGAAGCCAAGGCAAAAGCAGAGCACATTTGGTCAATGTAGAGAGCGCTCCTCGGACGAGATCAAACAGTTCACACATCCAAGGCAATCGCCTTTGCCTAGCTTTCTTGATCAAAATCAGTCAATTTCGTTTATTGATAATTGTAGCCAAATTCGCCATTACTACTTTCACCTACTTTTACCCTCAGGGTTAACTGGTGTTTAACATCAACTTTAAAATGTTCTGCTTCTGTGGCTAACAAAAGTATAAAAATGACTGAACCATGGATCTCATATTTGTTGTGTATGGTCAGAACAAAGGATGGTTTGTCTACAGTGTGTATTTCCTGATGTGTCTTGAGATTTGAAATACACCTAAACCTTTTTATCTATTCAATTCTGTTCTCAGTCTTCTAAATGTGAAAGAAAGCGTTTCTTTAGTGTGTGTAAAAGAGTGTTTTTTATTAATAATAATAATAATAATAAAAATTATAATAATGAAGGAAACATTAATCAGTAATAAATCAAGGGGAAAATATTACTAAATAAAAAAAAACTTTTGTAATAGAATGGGAAAGACAAATGTTAATATTTTATTTATTATTGACAGTTATGTGGTATTCTCTCTCAATATGTAGCAGGAGTGTAGATGCTGGGAGGTTAGATGTATGCATTGTTTCACCCAGGAGGATTGATCATTTTCTTTCTCTTTTTATTTTTGTAAACCCAGAGCAAATGTCTTCTGTTTTTGAGTAGTTTTCCCTCATGTTGTTGTATTTATTACATTCTTGTCAGGAAAAGTAACTCATACTCCACTACCCCATTACTACAGTGAGGGCAGAGTCTGTTTTTCTCGAGGTAGCCATGTTTGTCTGTGACTAACCTTTTTAATGACAATGCTATGTTCCCTCCCCCTGTTCTCTTTCTTTCTTCCTCCATCTCTGACACTCAACACATTTTTGAGCTGTAGACAATCTTCATATGAGGCGCTGTTTAGGCCATATATCTAAAAAGCTCACACATACACATACAAAAAAACACTCACTTCAATTTTTTTACTTTTTTATTAAATTCACGTTTCAATCTCTACCCTAACATGTGTTTCAAATATGAAGAAATAATACTTCATCGTGTACATCAATTTTTTTTTTAAACTCATCAAAAATATTTCAGTAAGTGATAATCCATCATTTATTAGCAGGGCAGCACACCACATGAATGGATCTTCTGGTGTCTCTTGAGACTACATATTCGGCTAAAGGCCTTTCCACACTGAGAACACTGATGTGGCTTAGCCCCAGTATGGATCTTCTGGTGTCTCTTGAGATGAGACATCCAGCTAAAGGTCTTTCCACACTGAGAACACTGATGTGGCTTAGCCCCAGTATGGATCTTCTGGTGTCTGTTGAGACTAGACTGAGGTGGCTTTTCTCCAGTATGTGTAATCTGATGGTGGGTGAGGTTAGACCTATTCGTGAAATACTTTCCACATGTGGTACACCGATATGGCTTTCCCCCAGTATGGATCCTCTGGTGAGACTTGAGATGAGACATTCGGATAAAGGTTTTTCCACACTGAGAACACTGATAAGGCCTTTCCCCAGTATGGATCTTCTGGTGTGTTTTAAGATGACCCTTATGTTTAAAGGTTTTTCCGCACTGAGAACACTGATAAGGCCTTTCCCCAGTATGGACCTTCTGGTGTTTCTTAAGATCATCCATTTGGCTAAAGGTTTTTCCACACTGAGAACACTGATAAGGCCTTACCCCAGTATGGATCTTCTGGTGTCTCTTGAGATGAGACATTTTGCTAAAGGTCTTTCCACACTGAGAACACTGATACGCCCTTTCCCCAGTATGGATCCTCTGGTGTTCCTTGAGGCTATATATGTAATTAATGGTCTTTCCACACTGAGAACACTAAACTGGCTTTTCTCCAGTATGTTTCATCATATGTACGGTTAAGTGTGAGCGATTGTGACATCTATCTTTGTTTCTTTTTTCCTCAGTTTTCCCCCTCTTGTTAGACTGGATACTTTGAAGGTCTCCTATAAAATTATTAAAAAAAGTTCAGTAATATCTTCTCTCTTCTCCTCCTTCTGGGATGTAATTTTTACAATACAGATACATATCTTTAATTTTGTATCACTTGGGAGTAAATTGGATGGCAGACACTTTCTCTCCTTTGAATGTAACAGACTACAGACAGTATCCCATAAGTAAGTTATCCCCACAGTATCTCTGTTCTCTGAATAAGCCTTGCATTGTGAAGCACAAGTTAGCCATTCAAGTATTGTAACTATACATAACACATTACGATGAACAAGCAACTTACTTGTAGTAGAAGAGACATAGTGACCATATTCACTGAAATCAAATTCTTCTTCATCTGTAATTTCCATTGGTGAATACTTTTCTTCTTTCATGGTTGGTGACGTGTATATTTCAGTCTTGATTTCAAAGTCCATTCCAGGCTTTTCCTCTACTGTCTGAATTTCAGACAAATACTCTTGTAGGAAATCATCAAATTCTTCTTTTTTATCTCCTTCTTCACTGACATGAGCTGTTGTGATGGTTCAGTAAATCCAGACATTTCTGACTTTTAGTTCTGTTTTGGAAACAGAAACTCGGTGAAACTATTCTTCAATAAAACAATAAAGTGAAAAATCTACAAAGTAGCTAGTATAGTTGTACTGCTGGTGAATTACACATACAGTATACTTCCAGAGCATCCCAGCACCAGCCTCAAAAAATGTGAGTTCATTAATCTGACTCTGTGGTTATAATATAATGCTTCTTCTGTCTGACCTATTAGCTTCCTGGATTCAAACCTAGCCAATCAGCTGTAGGAGCTTTTGGAATGCAAATTAGCTCAACTCAACCTGCTGAGACTACACAAAAGGAGTGTAGTAGGGGGGTGGGGTGGATGTGTGAACTGAACGGTGATGGAGATGATGTACCTTGCTTTGAGAATGTAACACTAGTAAATACAATTTACATGAATGAAAAAGACTTTCTCTTTGGCAGTACTCCAACTAAATCTTGCCTGTACATCTGTTGTGACTGACATAAAAATTGTTTATTTACTCACAATTCTCTCAGAGATGCTTGCTGACTTGTTCTTGTACTGCACCTTTAATCTTTATGTTCATACAATAGGAAAGAAACCTGGGGAAGAGGTTGTGGGACGGGTAAAAAAGAGGGACGGGTACCATGGATTTGCCTTTTTGCCATACAAATATTAGTACATATATTTATTTTTGCTAATGTAAAGCATTAAAAGTTGTAGTCAGGGATTATGGCAAGAGGTTGATGATCAAATCACACTGGCACTGATTGTATAGTCTTGGCCCTGCAAATGGGAAACAAACACCGAAATTATTTTGAGGACACACCCTGAACAGACAGCTAGAAGACTGTGAGGAGCAAGTTGCTAGATTTGACCAAAAGTGACCTGAACCTTTAAGTTTCTTTTTCTTTCTGTGATTCAGTGATTTTCTTGACATGCACCTACAGGTTACTTTGACAGATACACAGATCAAAGCACCTGCCACAGCGTTGTCACATTAGTCCATACTTTTTTCTGGTAATTGTTCAACAACAATAATTCCCAAAGTGCTTTGTACAATTTATGTTTTTGAATTCCCACAAAGTCATAATGAATCAGTAGTATTCATGTAGAAGCAGAAGACAGAGAAGGAGTAGTGACCAGACAGAGGTTTCAAAGAATGCTATTTTCAGGGTTGTAATACCAAAAAAGAAAACCTTGAGGCCCAAATACTGGGGAGTTTGTGCTGATGACAATCTAGCCTTCAGCCACATTCACAAGGCATTGGGTAATTTATCCAGATGTCATGAAAGATGTTGCAAGAGAAAAGGAAGTTTCTTTGTGGTTCATGCAGCAATCTGTCTTTATTCCAGTAAAGTGTAGTATTGAAGCACGTGGAACATACTCTTGATTCAGCGGTGCAGATCTAAACAACAAGCATATCCAACTCTAGCTATGTCTAATGTTTAAGACACCTTACAGGCTTTAAATGTAAACAAGCTAAGCTTCTAATGCAAACAGGTCTGGCAACCTTTTGTTGTTCTGTATGATGATCAGGTTTCTCTGACCTACTGCCTAAGATGGTTCTCAAATGGCCTATCCCATTTCCATACTATGATTAATTGCTCACAGCTCAGTTTGCTTCCTGACCCCAGGTGTCTGAGCAAATCCAGTGTGGGGACCTTTCCTTTGTTACCATGAAGATTAACATTTTGGATAGCAGCTGCTTGATCATGAACTCACAGGATTTATTGTAATCACAAACACTGACAAGTAACTTGGAGAAAATCAGTTTCAAAAGAGTTTTCTAATTGATGTTGTGCTTTACAGAACTTAAATCCAACAGAAGTGCTTTGGTTGATTTAGCTACAAAGCCTCTAACACCCATCTCCACTGGTCTTGTGTGTGATGCCCAACCTCGTTGCCTTGGTTTCGCTACCAGTTCCGCATTCTTTAGCTTCTTCCTTTCAAATGTTCCCCTAATCACATCTTCAAAGGGAATTCTTAACTCAATAAAGTTAACAATGTACAAGTACTGACACTTACAATACAACACCATGTCTAGGTGTCATAGAAGTCACAACAATGAATTGTGGAACATGACGTTTTCTACTGACACCCACCAGTAATCTCCAGTCCCACATGCAGGGATGGATTAACGAACGGGCCTACCGGGCCCAGGCCCAGGGGCCCATGAGCTCAGGGGGCCCCTAAGCCAGAGCCTCTGCGTGAAGTCGCTGTTATGTATCTCTTATTTGTGGTTGAAAAAGGTGTATTTTGTTCATTTGCTAATGGCTTTAATTGAGTATACCTGTGCTGTTACAGAAAATGTGCATGTGCGCCAGGGGCGTAACTATAGACAATGCAGCCAGCGTGGAAGGTTCGTGGGCAGAGCAGACCCTGCATTCTATATTTTTCCAAACATTTGAATGCTAAAGTGTCGCTAGTTTAATGCGACAGCGATCAAGGATAATTTATATTTGGATCAGTAAAGATCCCTTATGCTATATATCCCCTCAAAATGGCAAACTTGTCTCTGTCATGGTTTTCATAATTTTTAGGGGGAAATCGTCAGTAGCAATCTATAACACAATTATATGCTTATCGTGCATACACTATAGAAACTATTAAAAAAACGATTCAATTAAATGGATAATCTCTTATTTAATTTGTTATTTTTGTCATACACAGATATGCAATGATGATTGCTGGGTAATATGTATCTTGTTCGCCAATGTCAAGTCTCTATTTGATCATGTGACGAGACGATACGATATAGCTCGTTTTGGCGCAGAATCTGAACGTCAAGACCTACAAGCAGTACGGTACACTTGCCGAACGATGCCTTTCAAACATAAAAGTGGTAATGCATGATTGCTCTTTCAATGGACAGGATAGCAGCATGCCACCCCACACACACCTCCCCCAGATCACAGCCCCAGCACGACTTCTACACCTGGACTGTACATAGTTATATTTATTTACGGATAGGCTGTTCACCCCATCCAATCACTCAGAGACCCAGCACAGATATCTAGGGCCAGCTGCTCTGTGTTTTATTTATCTTATTTATATTTTTTATTCCTACTACCTTGTAACCCACTCTTACCTGTAACTCTCCTTGCTGCTATTATACCTGAATTTCCCTACAGGGATTAATAAAGGTTTATTTTATATTATCTTTATCTTATCTACATTTAAAGTATGGCAAGAAATCTCTTCACCTGCTCACTTTTAAGAGATACTGCCTATTTTGCAGACTAAATGAAACCGAATAATTAGACAGTGCATCTTCTCAGTTCAGTTGAAGTTCACATAAGGTTCATCGTTTACTTTCGAAATGCTTGAATTGGCACAGGCCCATCATTAAAGCCTGTTTCACGTAGAAAACCCATAAATGTATCAGGTAAAAACAACACAGGATAGATAAGACATTTTTATTCCCACTCAGTCTTCCATAAAAATAAAGTCACGGGTGTTGTGTATTCCCAACATACTTTATTTAACAGGTTGCTACAGAGCGCGAATCTCAGCAAGATGTGTAAAACATGTAAGGTAGCATGCCAGTTTACTTAGCTATGGGCAATCCTGGCTATTTCTGGCTTAGGGCCCCATTTTAACAGTTGGCTGTTGCCTGGGTGTCAATATACACTAATTAGCTGCTGATTTAAATTTGTGTGTTTGGGGGTCAAGCAGCGAAGCTGCACAGGCACCCAAAAGGTTGCCATTTCTTATTATGATCTTAAGTTAAGTTAAATTGGGACTGTACCCTCAGGTAGACAACTCGCTATCATTTCACACAAATGGTATTCTGCTATTTAAACCATTTAGGTACTTGAAAAGTCCCCCTAGCTAGCTAGTTTGCTAGCATAGCAACCAGGAAATACAGTTTGCAGCTTAGTCTGAAATAAGGCTACAAAGTAACTAGCTATCATTTTACGCAAATTTGTCTCCCAGTGTAGTCAGTGAAATTCACTTGGGGAAATGTTCTGAAGTAAGACAGGCTGTCTGACTGTCATTATAGCACATTAATGACAGTCGAACCTAGTTCATTTGAAAGAAGCCTATTATCAAACATGAAACATGAAAATTCTCTCAAAACACAAATATATTTTTAATAACGAAGACCCAGGAAAGATACAGAAATTCACTTGGTAACTAGCTTAAGTAGTTATTTTCCTGCCAGCTGCAACCAACACATAACATGGCAGCAAGCTTAAGAACTACAATCCCTATGAGGAGTAGCCACAAGGTTATCACAAAAGGTTGGAATACAAACCTGTACCTTTAACACTTGGGAGGCCAAGACATGTTATGCATTGTTTCACCCAGGAGGAATGATCATTTTTCTTCTCTTTTTATCTTTGTAAACCTAGAGCAAATGTCTTTCATTCTTGAGAAGTTGGTACTTTTTCTTGTCTAGGCGCTACCTGCTGCTTGTCAATTATATATTTCACACATACATGGACCCCCCCCTCCAAATACCTGGGAAAAAAAACACTCATGTTTCGAAAATGAAAAAAAACACATTTTTTTTTTAACTCTTCTAATCAAAAATATTTCAGTAAGTGATACTCCATCATTTATTAGCAGGGCAGCACATCTTTTGAATGAATCCTCTTGTGGCTCTTGAGATGAGACGTTTGCCTAAAGGCCTTTCCACACTGAGAACACTGATGTGGCTTTGCCCCAGTATGGATCCTCTGGTGTCTCTTGAGGTCAGACATGTGGATAAAGGTTTTTACACAGTGAGAACAAAGATAAGGCCTTTCTCCAGTATGGATCTTCTGGTGTCTCTTGAGATCAGACACATGGATAAAGCCCTTTTCACACTGAGAACACTGATGTGGCTTTGCCCCAGTATGTTTTTTCTGGTGTGTTTTAAGATTACCCATATGGCTAAACGTTTTCTCACACTGAGAACAATGATAAGGCCTTTCCCCGGTATGGATCTTCTGGTGTGCCTTGAGATGAGACATATGGATAAAGGTTTTTCCACACTGAGAACACTGGTGTGGCTTTGCCCCAGTATGAATCGTCTGGTGTCTCTTGAGATGAGACATATGGATAAAGGCCTTTCCACACTGAGAACACTGATGTGGCTTTTCTCCAGTATGGATCTTCTGGTGAGCATTAAGATTAGTCATTTGGCTAAAGGTTTTTCCACACTGAGAACAATGATAAGGCCTTTCCCCGGTATGGATCCTCTGGTGTTCCTTGAGGAGAGACATGAGACGAAAGGCCTTTCCACACTGAGAACACTGATTTGGCTTTTCTCCAGTATGGATCCTCTGGTGTGTCTTAAGAGTACCCAATTGGCTAAAGGTTTTTCCACACTGAGAACAATGATAAGGCCTTTCCCCGGTATGGATCCTCTGGTGTCTCTTGAGGTCAGACATGACACGAAAGGTTTTTCCACACTGAGAACACTGATTTGACTTTTCCCCAGTATGGATCCTCTGGTGTTCCTTGAGGCTGTATATGTAATTAATGTTCTCTCCACATTGAGAACACTGAACTGGCTTTTCTCCAGTATGTTTCATCATATGTACGGTTAGGTGTGACAGGTTGTGACATCTGTCTTTGTTTCTTTTTTCCTCAGTGTTCCCCCTCTTGTTAGACTGGATCCTTTGAATGTCTCCTATAAAATTATAAAAAAAGTTCAGTAATATCTTCTCTCTTCTCCTCCTTCTGGGATGTAATTTTTACAATACAGATACATATCTTTAATTTTGTATCACTTGGGAGTGACTTGTGATGGCAGACACTTTCTCTCTTTTGAATGTAACAGACTGCAGATAGTATCCCATAATTAAGTTATCCCCACAGTATTTCTGTTCTCTGAATAGGCCTCGCATTGTGAAGCACAAGTTAGCCATTCAAGTATTTTAACTATACATAACACATTACGATGAACAAGCAACTTACTTGTAGTAGTCTTGATTTCACAGTCCATTCCAGGCTTTTCTTCCACTGTCTGAATTGCAGACAAATACTCTTGTAGGAAATCATCAAATTCTTCTTCTTTTATCTCCTTCTTCACTGTCATGAGCGGTTGTGATGGTTCGGTAAATCCAGACATTTCTGACTTTAGTTCTGTTTGGAAACAGAAACTCTGTGAAACTATTCTTCAATAAAACAATAAAGTGAAAAATTTACAAAGAAAGAACAACAGTATAGTTGTACTGCTGGTGAATTACACATACAGTATACTTCCAGAGCATCCCAGTGCCAGCCTTAAAAATGTGAGTTCATTAATCTGACTCTGTGGTTATAATATAATGCTTCTTCTGTCTGACCTATTAGCTTCCTGGATTCAAACCTAGCCAATCAGCTGTAGGAGCATTTGGAATGCAAACTAGCATGACAAAGGATTATGGGCAGGTCTCTGAGCACCGTTTACACGTCTGATGTTCCTCGGGTGGGCATGGCCATAACTCAACCTGCTGAGACTACACAAAGGAGTGTAGTAGGGGGGTGGGGTGGATGTGTGAACTGAACGGTGATGGAGATGATGTACCTTACTTTAAGAATGTAACACTAGTAAATACAATTTACATGAATGAAAAAGACTTTCTCTTTGGCAGTACTCCAACTAAACCTTGCCCATACATCTATTGTGACTGACATAGAACTAGTTTATTTACTCACAATTCTCTCAGAGATGCTTGCTGACTTGTTCTTGTACTGCATCTTTTATCTTTTTGTTCATACAATAGGATTGACACCTGGGGAAGAGGTTAGGAGTAAAAAAGAACTTTAACCCATTTTGATTGAGTCTTCTTTTAGAAACTAAACATTCAAAATGAAACTAGCCCATTAGAAACTAGTGACATGATGTTTAGTTCTGTTAAATATGGTAAATTCCTTGTGCTATTGGTTGGGGAATTCCCAGTGGCCAGTCCTCTCACTATCAGAAGCAAGTACTCATAGCCAGCAACCTAACCAACGTAACAACTGCCCAACCATAGATACAACAACGCACGACTGGCTGGAGACAGCCAGAACAGCTGCATGTTGTACCCAGGATCCTTAAGGCCCTCCTTCATAGTAAAACAGGCCCAGTCTGTAGCCCACAAGTCCTAAACACAACAACATGATTGCCCAACCATACAACCTGAGCAACAGGATACTACAACATCAACAAAGCTACCTTTGTGAGCATTTCACTGCGGTTTTCAAGCAGGCACCTTCCTTCATCAGTGTTTCGTTGAATTAGGCCCACAGTGCCTCCAGAAGGCTCAACAGTGGTGTCTGGCATCCCAGAGCCACCCACATCATACTCATAATGGGTTAGAATACATGCCGCTAACAGATACACCTTAAAATAGACCTCGATAAGATTTCACGTAGCTCAGTTTTAGTTCCGTTTGATTCATGACCCCAAGTAGTCTGTGCGCGTCTCAGTCACAACCATTTGGCTCGCTTTTTCAGGAGCCTTAGGCAACTCCTTTAAAGCTCCTTTGAGTGACCTTCCTCGAAAACTTAAATCCAACAAAAGTGCTTTGGTTGATTTAGCTACAAATCCTCTAACACCCATCTCCACTGGTCTTGTGTGTGATGCCCAACCTTGTTGCCTTGGTTTCGCTACCACTTCCGCATACTTTAGCTTCTTCCTTTTAAATGCTTCCTCAATGGCATCTTCAAAGGGAATTCTTAACTCAATAAAGTAAACATTGTACAAGTACTTACACTTAGAATACAACACCATGTCTAGGTCTCAATGAAGTCACAACAATACATTGTGGAAAATGGCGTTGTCTACTGACACCCACCAGTAATCTCCAGTCCCACATGGACAAATACTAATGAAGGTCCTTACAATTTTAGGTTTTGAATCAGTCTAGTTTGTTAAAGGAAAAAGATGTGCCTTCATAATTATGAAAAATCAAACCAACAGCACTTCAATGTCAGTTTTACAAACCGCTGAGACCCAGCAACTCCAGTTTGGGCATTTGTTCAGCTGTGTTGATGTGTCATTCAAGATGTGTTGAAATGGAGGGACACAGACCTGAGACATTATTCACTCCTTCACTGATCCTCTACTCTACTCTACCATTACTCTAGAATCTAGTATGGCAACAAATCTCTTCACCTGCTCACTTTTAAGAGAAACTGCCTATTTTGGTTACAGGCTAACAACTCCAGGGAAGTGTAGAAAGATAACTGGCTACAAACAGTCAAGCACTTATGTTGAGGGTTGGTGACGTGTACATCTCAGTCTCAGTCAGGCCATTGAGGGGACCCTGGAACATGCTAACAAGCTGAATCAGTTTTGACCTCCCAACCCCCATGAGCTCAGCAGGGTAGACTGGGTCCCCACTCATCACCTCCACCAGTGCCCCTATTCACACCTAGTACGGTAATCTAGACTATTCTCATCCGTAGTTCCACTTTGGTGGAACGAGCTGCCTAGCACTACCAGAGTAGGGGCGTCCCTCTCTACCTTCAAGAAGCTCTTGAAGACCCAACTCTTCAGAGAGCACCTAGCTTCCTAACTTGCACTTCTACTAGTACTTAACTTAAATATCAAAATTGTCATTAACCTATTATTATTTTTGGCATCAAATTACTGACAATAAGATAAGAAATTGTTGATTTTAGGAGGCTAAATTAGAAAAAGGAAACATGACAATTCTCTCAGAAAAAAAACATGTTTTTATTAAAGAGGACCCAGGAAAGATACAGAAATTCACTAAGTAACTAGCTTTAGTAGTTCTTTTTCTGCCAACTACAACCCACACATAACATGGCAGCAAGCAGAAATAACCACAATCCCTGTGAGTAGCAGCCACAAGGTTATCACACAAGCTTGGAATACAAACCTGTACCTTTAACAATTGGAAGACCAAGGCCTGTTAGACTCTTTTAGGTAGTCTGACATGCCTCAATGCTTTTGTATATTTCACCTCCCTAAAACATTAATTAAAAATTGGAATATATGATTGTTCTAGAAGAACTCAGCAATAATTGGATGAGGGAATGTAGTACAGTAATGTTTCATTTAAATCAAATGTAATTATACCCTTACAAAAACCTACTTTTACATTAAGGGTTAACTGGTGTCCACCATAATATGGTGTCAACCATAAAATGTTTTGCTTCTGTGGCTAACAAAAGCATCAACATTAATGAACCAAAGATCTGATATTTTCTGTGTATGGTCAGAACAAAACAGCATGGTTTGTCTAGTGTATATTTTCCTGTTAAGTCTTGAGATTTGAGCTACACTTAATGCATAGAGATTAATGCATTGTTTCACCCAGGAGGAATGATCATTTTTCTTCTCTTTTAGAGATACTCTCTTTCTAGAGATACTGCCTATTTCGGCTACAGGCCAACAGCTCCAGGGAACTGTAGAAAGATAACTGGCTACAAACAGTCAAGCACTGCCGTTGAGGGTTGGTGACGTGTACATCTCAGTCTTGCATTCACATTCCATTCCAGGCTTTTCTTCCTCTGTCTGAATTTTAGACAAATACTCTTGTAGGAAATCATCAAATTCTTCTTTTTTTAGCTCCTTCTTCACTCACATGAGCGGTTGTGATGGTTCAGTAAATCCAGACATTTCTGACTTTAGTTCTGTTTTGGAAACAGAAACTCAGTCAAGCTATTCTTCAATGCAACGATATAGTGAAAATCTGCAAAAAAAGAACAACAGTATAGTTGTACTGCGGGTGAATTACATATAAAGTATACTTCCAGAGCATCCCAGTGCCAGCCTTATTTTGCTGTCAGTGTAGTCATTGAATTTCACTTGGGAATACAGTATGTCTTGAAGTAAGACAGGCTGTCCGACTGTCATTATAGCACAGTTAATGACAGTCGAGACTAGTTAATTAGAAATAAGCCTATTATCATTAATATCTCAATTATCATTAGCCTATTATCATTTTTTTGCAACAAATTACTGACAATAAGACGTATGAAATTGTTGTTTTTAGGAGGCCAAAGTAAAAGAAGGAAACATGACAATTCTCTCAAAACACAAAGATTTTTAATAACGAAGACCCAGGAAAGATACAGAAATTCACTTGGTAACTAGCTTTAGTAGTTCTTTTCCTGCCAGCTACAACCCACACATAACATGGCAGCAAGCTAAAGAACTACAATCCCTATGAGGAGTAGCCACAAGGTTATCACAAAAGGTTGAATACAAACCTGTACCTTTAACACTTTAACACACCATTACCCCGTTACTACGGTGAGTGCAGAGTCTGTTTTTTCAAGGTAGCCATGTTTGTCTGTGTCTACACTTTTCAATGACAATGCTATGCCCCCCTCCCCCTGCTCTTTCTTGCTTCCCCCATCTCTGACACTTAACACATCTGTGAGCTGTAGATAATCTTCATTTCAGGCGCTGTTTAGGCCATGTATCTAGAAAGCTTGCACAAACACTACTTTTTCTTGTCTAGGCGCTACCTGCTGCTTGTCAATTATATATTTCACACACACACACTTACCCATACACATACCTGGAAAAAAAACACTCACTTAAAAAAATGTTTTATTCATGTTTCAATCTCTACCCTAAAACATGTTTCAAATATGAAAAAATCACATGGTTTTTTTTACTCTTCTAATCAAAAATATTTCAGTAGGTGATACTCCATCATTTATTAGCAGGGCAGCACATCTTTTGAATGAATCTTCTTGTGTCTCTTGAGATGACACATTTGGCTAAAGGCCTTTCCACACTGAGAACACTGATGTGGCTTTTCTCCGGTATGGTTCCTTTGATGTGTCTTGAGATGACACATTTGGCTAAAGGCCTTTCCACACTGAGAACACTGATGTGGCTTTTCTCCGGTATGGTTCCTCTGATGTGTCTTGAGATTAGACATATGGTTAAAGCCCTTTCCACACTGAGAACAATGATAAGGCTTTTCTCCAGTATGGATCTTCTGGTGAGCATTAAGATTAGTCATTTGGCTAAAGGTTTTTCCACACTGAGAACACTGATAAGGCCTTTCCCCGGTATGGATCCTCTGGTGTCTCTTGAGGTCAGACATGAGACGAAAGGCCTTTCCACACTGAGAACACTGATGTGGCTTTTCTCCAGTATGGATCTTCTGGGGTTCCTTGAGGCTATATATGTAATAAATGGTCTTTCCACAATGAGAACACTGAAGTGGCTTTTGTCCAGTATGCTTCATCATATGTACGGTTAGGTGTGAGCGATCTGTCTTTCTGTCTTTGTTTCTTTTTTCCTCAGTTTTCCTTCTCTTGTTAGACTGGATCCTTTGAATGTCTCCTATAACATTATAAAAAAAGTTCAGTAATAAAATTCACTCTTCTTCTCTATCCGGGATGTCATTTCTACAACACACATGCATATTTTTGATATTTTTTTTTATATATTGTTAATTTGCTAGCAATGTACATCACTTGGGAGTGACTTAGGATAAAAGTGTCTACCTAGAGACTACATGTAAATGTTAACAGAGATACATTCTCTAAAATTGTAAAATATACATTACGATAAACCAGCAACTTACTTGTAGGAGAAGAGACATAGTGACAATATTCACTTAAATCAAATTCTTCTTCATCTGTAATTTCCATTGGTGAATACTTTTCTTCTTTCAAGGTCATGGTGGGTGACGTGTACATTTCAGCCTTGATTTCACATTCCATTCCAGGGTTTTCTTCCACTGTCTGATTTGCAGACAAATACTCTTGTAGGAAATCATCAAATTCTTCTTCTTTTATCTCCTTCTTCACTGACATGAGCGGTTGTGATGGTTCAGTAAATCCAGACATTTCTGACCTTAGTTCTGTTTTGGAAAAAGAAACCCGGTCAAACTATCCTTCATTGCAACGATATAGTGAAAATCTGCAAAGGAAGAACAAGAGTATAGTTGTACTGCTGGTGAATTATACATACAGTATACTTCCAGAGCATCCATGTGCCAGCCTTAAAAATGTGTGTTCATTAATCTGACTCTGTGGTGTTAATATAATGCTTCTTCTGTCTGACCTATTAGCTTCCTGGATTCAAACCTAGCCAATCAGCTGTAGGAGCTTTTGAAATGCAAAATAGCATGACAAAGGATTATGGGCAGGAATTCCATGTCTCTGAGCACCGTTTACACGTCTGATGGCCCTCGGGTGGGCATGGCCATAACTCAACCTGCTGAGACTACACAAAGGAGTGTAGCAGGGGGGTGGGGTGGATGTGTGAACTGAACGGTGATGGAGATTATGTACCTTACTCTTACGTTCTCTTTGGCAGGCCTCCAACTAAACCTTGCCTGTACATCTATTGTGACTGACAGAGAAATCGTTTATTTACTCACAATTCTCTCAGAGATGCTTGCTGACTTGGTCTTGTACTGCACCTTTTATCTTTATCTTCATACAATAGGATAGACACCTGGGGAAGAGGTTGCAAGTAAAAAGAGAAAGAGAGAAGGTTACCAAGGTTTACCCTTTTGCAATACAAATTAGTACACATATTTATTTTTGCTAATGTTAAGCATTAAAAGTCGTAGTCTGTGATTGGCAAGAGGTTGGTGATATTTTAGCTCTACAGCCAATCAAATCACACTGGCACTGATTGTTTCCCATTTGCAGGGCCAAGATTATAAGAACACCAGAGTTCTTCTGAGGACACACCTTGAACAGACAGCTAGAGGAGCGTGAAGAGCAACTTGAATTTGACCAAAAGTGTACCTGTACCTTTAAGTTTCTATATCTTTCTCTGATTCAGTGATTTTATTGACATGCACCTACGGGTCACTTTACCAGGTACACTGATCAAAGCACCTGCCACAGCTTTGTCACATTAGTCCATACTTTTTTCTTGTAATTGTTCAGCAACAATCAATCCCAAAGTGCTTTGTACAATTCATGATTTTAGAATTTACACACACATTGTCATGAATCATGTTATCAATGGTAAGGATAGCTATTGTATTTCATAGTTACAGGCACAAAAACAGTAGTAGGAGATGAAGACAGAGAAGGAATCGTGTTGGTGGAAAGAGGACCAGACAGAGAAAGAGGAGGACTATCATTTCAGCATCATTTCAGAGAGGGGGGGGGGGGGGGGGGGTAGGGCAGTGGAGGAACCCCACAGGTGAGAGACTAAAACAGTCACACTTTATGGCATGAAACAATTTTTTCACCAAGTGTGGAGTTAATAATTAATGAGACATGTAGACACGTCAAATATTTTTGTATTGCAGGGTCCTACAACTTGATGTCTTCACAAAGAAGAGGTTTATGTCCATAGGTATGTATGCTTTCTATACTCTACTCCTAAAGTATTTGTAAGTGCACTTGATTACAAAAGCTTTTTTAAACTATTTTCAGTGTTTGCCCAAAGGTTAGAGAAACAGGGTGCTCAAAATGGACTGTTTTCAGAAAGAGAAATTGGATGGTGGTTATGGGTGATTATTAGTGCTGTCAGTTTAACGCGTTATTAACGGCGTTAACGCAAACCCATTTTAACGCCGTTAATTTTTTTATCGCGAGATTAACGCGATTTGTTTTTAATAATTTTTTTTTTTTTTTTTTTAGATTAACATTCTTTTTGGCCTCGCAGACTGTGTAGTAGGCTAACGTTACTGTTTGAGTGAATGGTGAGCGCGATACGGCGAAATAGATGATAAAAAGCTTCTGAATGGAAAGTTTACTTTTAAAAGTTGTGTTGTGCAAAAGAAGCGAGCTTCACTGTTGTCTGAAAATGTCAACAGGCAGCTGGCTGAAAGCAAAGAAGTAGTAGGCTTACCTTTTATTGGTAACCTAACTGTTACAGTTCACTGTTTCTGAAATAAGAGGCCTGACTGCTATGTTCCCTGCAAACTTGGAAAAAAGAAAATATTAAGCCATGGTTTAATTGCACTATAGGCTGAGTCCTTGTTTACCTGAAATGTGCACTTTATAATTTTATTTTGTACCGCCCTGTTTGGCAATGTTGGTTTTCAATAAAAAAAAAAAAACATTTGCATAAAGCAAGCCAATCCACTTTTCAATGTTGATAAGGGCATTAAAATTAAAATAAAATGATGGAAAAAAATAAATAAACGAAGGGACATTTAGAATAGATAAAATTTTTCGATTAATCGCGATTAATTTTGAGTTAACTATGACATAAATGCGATTAATCGCGATTAAATATTTTAATCGTTTGACAGCACTAGTGATTATTATTATTTTTATTTTTTTAATTACATTGTTCTTATCATTAGTTAATCTGAAACCTATAGTGACGCCTATTCCATCCACGATCTACTTACACTACTTGCATTGCACATCAGCCTTCGTCCCCAATATTGCAGAATTCCATGTTTATTCTGATGGTCATGTGAATTGTAGGCTATGTTCATGTTCTACTCAGTGGAATGCTTGAGGGTGCTACAGGTTGGCTGCTGTTTGCCTACTAGAACCGGGTTCTCTGGGTGCTCAAAAGGGTCTGGTACTGAATCAGACAGCGATGAGTCTGTGCCTGACCTGGAGAAACAGGATTCTGCACAGACACAGCAGGCTCAGGTAAGAGCATCAGAACTTAATTTCATGTTTCAATTTCATGTTTTTACTCGTGCTGGTGGTCAGCGCTAAAGTGCCGTTTTTGGTAAATGTTGCTGTTGAACACTTCAGATTGTTTTGTGACGTTTTGTGTGAATGAAAATTAAATGAAATAATATGAAAACATATCATCTACTAATAGGTATTTGAAGAAAACTTACATGGCACTTTTCTTCCTCTCATAGCTTGCAACTGCTACTGAAATTGATGAGGAGCCAGTCAGCAAAGCTAAACAAAGCAGAATGTACTTGGTCTGTGTGTTGCAGTGGGCTAGTCATGCTATTAAACTTCATAATTTGTGTCTTTTTCTTGCCAAGCTTATCTAAAGTCTCTGCAATGTGTGTTTTGTGATTGCGGACAATTTGTAGAATTTTCATGGTGACCGTCATTGTAATCTTATTTTGAAACTTCAAGGTTTCGATTGGAGAACAGAGCACTGTTGAAACAAGACTGTAGTTTTTAGTGCCAAGAAAGGATGGACTAGATAAGTCGAAGCAAAATGCAGTCCCAAGTTTGTGGTTACGTGTAGCACAGGACTTTGTGAATGTTTTAGAGGTTGTTGCATTTTCCCTTGATCTCTACCCTCCGTTATAGTTTAGGCTATGTCCAAGCTGGGTCTCCGCCAGGTGACTGGTGTTACCAGGGTAACAATCCGCAAATCCAAGAACATCGTCATCATCAAACTAGACGTGTACAAAAGTCCTGCTTCAGCTACCTACATTGTATTTGGTGAGGCTAAGGTAAGACAAGTAATCACAGTTACGACACGGTTGAAAAGTCCATCCTAAAATATGGATCGTGCATTACATTATTCCATTCTGGTATTTCAGCTGCCCTCACTCGCAATATTGTTAGAATTAAACAAAGCATGAGTAGATGTCTTGCCCTTTGTGATGATTGAACAGCACGACTTTCATTCTTCTGAGTCTGATGAAGACAAATGGATCTGTGCTGAGAGGGAATCCGGAGATTAAATGTGATTTTGGTAATGATCCCAACTCCCAAAAGGGTGTCACTTAAGCATTTTGCTGCTCTTCTCTCATCTCCAAAAGATTGAGGATCTGTCAAAGTAAGCCCAGTTGGCCGCTGCAGAGAAGTTCAAGATCCAGGGAGAGGCTGTTTCAAACATCCAGGAGAACACAGACGCCCACCATACAGGAGGAGAGTGGTGGTTACTATGTAAATATACTGCCAGCTACAGGTCTTTCACATCCGTTTTAGTAGCTTAGAATTATTACTATGATGCCATTAACGTGCATCCTCGAAGTCGGAATAGAATCATTACTCACGCTACAAATAATAATACCAGGAAGGTGACATATATGCAGAGGTGTAAAGTAACGAATTACATTTACTCACGTTACTGTAATTGAGTAGTTTTTTTGTGTACTTTGTAATTTTTAAGTAGTTTTTGAAATCGGTAATTTTACTTTTACTTAAGTAGATTTTGACTGAAGTATTGTACTTCGCTACATTGGAAATTACATCCGTTACTGAGTAAAAAAAAAAAAAACATAGTTCAAGGTGGGAATCGCGCACGACAATTCTCGCTGCAGTGGTGGATGCTGCATAGAGTGGATGATGGAGTCGATGCAAGGCACCGGTGCCGAGTCACGAGAGATAGAGATGGAGGAAGATGATCGTGCGGACTGCCAACAAGCTGCGGTCAACCAACAAGCTGAAGCACCGAACTTTCCGCCAGTTGAAATTAAAGAAGATGAAGAAAACCCGTGGCCACATCTCAGCAAGCAGTTTGCCTTCCAACGTAAAAGAGGCAACAGCTATATAATGCTGTGTAAACTGTGCCTAACCCGCCAGTCGGAACTTTCTGCTTATAAAAATTCATCTTCAAATCTGCGCAAGCATGTGTTGGTAAGTACAGTATTTGTCCCTTTCCATTAGTAGTTCAGACAGCATTTTTGTCGTTTAGTTAGCTTTGCTCCATTAAGCAAAATATGCGTTTCATGGCACTAGTAGCCTCATTTTGGCTAGCACTTGCAACCGCCCTGAGTATGCTAACGTCGACAGCCGTCATCCAATAGACTAATAATAATTCCATTCCTGTCTTCCATTCGTTTCAGGTCATAGCATTACTATGTTCAGTCTCTCATATTGTGTTAAAGACTGCAGATCAGTCATCAGCAATGAAATACACCTCATAAACTGATATTAGGCTAATCATTTGGCTGGCTCCCATGCCTTGAAACAGAGCAACGTGAATGCGCACACCATCGTTGTCAGACAGTTGGACAAGTCAATGTATATGTCGTTATCTGGAATTTATCACAATGTTTAGTCAGATAAGTGGTGGCTTTGCAACGTGCAGGTCTTTCATGTTCATGCTCAGGGGTCTCGGTTAGCAAGAATTGAGGATTATGAATTGTGATGCATGTAGAAATAGAAAATAATGCTATAATTCGGTATACTGTAGGTCTGTCATCTCAAGTAGCTATTTATAGCTATTTCTGCGTTATGATGCACTCTTGATAGCAGCTCAATACTTAATTGTCAGAAATGTTGTTTGTCATTCTACAGGTCTAGTCTATGTCAGACAACACCTTGACCAGATGTTGGAGGCTGGAGCAAGTCGGACAACATTCATCAGATGAAGATGATTTATTTTCCTCAATGAAGTCCAAAAGGTCAGAAGGTACAGGGGAGTTAGAAGGGTACCTAGCCTGTGTCTCAGTCAATATGGATCTGCTGAACGCCTTTCAGAATATCAAAAAACTGTCCCGGAAACTCAATACTGGCCTACCTGCCTCGGCCGCCTGCGAGCGACTCTTCAGCTGTGCTGGATTACTGTTCAATGCAAAGCGAGCCCGGATGAACTCTACTCACTTTGAAAATCAGCTGCTGCTCAAACTCAACAAGAAGTTTGTAGACTAATGTTCTAAAGGTGGACATAAGTAAAGTAACCAAAGTTTACAGTGGGGCAGCGGCAGCGGCATTTTAACTTTTTATTTTAGCTGTCATGTGGTTCATGTCCTCCCAAAAGTTCTTAAATGTTGTGTTGACATGTTTAATGTCATTGCACCTATATTCCTAAAGATTCTCCTTTAATTAAAAATAACTAGTTTTTGTATTGGATTTATGACTCCTTGTCCTTTTTTGCACTATATAGGAGCGGCCCCCATCAAGTTGTTGAAAGTAACTAAGTAACTTTTACTTAAAGTACATTTTAAATGAACTACTTTTTACTTTTACTTGAGTAGATTTTTAGATGGGTAATTTTACTTGTACTTAAGTAAAATTTCATCAAAGTAATTGTACTTTTACTTGAGTACAACATTTCAGTACTTTTTACACCTCTGCATATGAAACAGGTCTAACATACCCACTAACATCAGTAACAGTTCGCCACAACTGTTTTTGGAGTAGCCAGACACATAACTATCATCTCCACATATTAACAAACATTAACATACTAGCTGCTAACCAAACAACGTCATTAGAGTACGGAATTCTTGCGTACATTCATATGATAAGAAAACTGACTTACAGTTCGTCAGGGACGCACAAACATGTCGGAAAGGAATAGGAAACAGGGCTAACATCCACTATTAAGCTGTAAACAAACAAGCAAACTATTGCCGTGCAGACTCCTCTGGTGATTTGCCGCGAACTGACCTAATCACGTGTGGCTGCCAAAAAAAGATCTCTGCATATGCGCTACAGTCTCTGGCCTTTCTAACCATCTTTCTAACAACCTTACTTCCACTGTGTCAGGTGATTACAAATTTAAATGTACCAAATGAGGTTGAATTTGCTGCTATACAAGAATGCAGAGTTAATTAGCCTTGTTCAGCTGTACAGCGCATGAACCACTACTATCCTAACTGATTTTCGGATTTTTTTGTTGACGAGACGGGTCAATCATAATAATCACCCATAACCACCATCCAATTTCTCTTTCTGAAAACAGTCCATTTTGAGCACCCTGTTTCTCTAACATCCAGGAGAACACAGATGCCCACCGTACAGGAGGAGAGTGGTGGTTACAGCAGCGTTCAGTGAGCAACTATAGGCAAATGAGCAGCGTTCAGTGAGCAACTATAGGCAAATGAGCTCGAGCGACTTCCGGTTACGATTTTTCAAAATAAAAGTCCCTTATTAGCCCCGTGTTTTCTTAAACTATCAGAGATATTAATTTCATAGTAACATCAAAATGGGTTAAAAACGATTCACTGATGTTACAAAAGTATGGTTTTCTTGTTTTAATATAATGAACAATGACTAAACAGACAATATTGTGTTAAGAAAATGTAAAACACACCCCAATATGCTGATAAAAGGATTATGCCTTCATTAAAGTTGGTTGAACTTGTTCAGAACTGTAAAGAAAGGGTAAAATATGTTTAGCAGTCATTATTCTGGTCATTCACTGTGAAAAAACACTTGACACACAGATCACACAGGTGAAAAGGGATTATCTCCAATGCCAGGGTATTGCCATGTGACACGTATCACACTTTGCTGATGAAACTAAAGATTGTGTCTCAATAAAAGTGGGGTGGAATATGTTCAGGACACTCCAAACATTAAATAAAATGTGTGAAGTAGTTGAGATTTACGTCCCTGAATGCTCCACAATACTTTAAACATAGGCCTACACACAGGCGAAAATGCATTATCTTCAATGGCAGGGCCATGTGACATGTATCACTCTTTGCTGAAAAAACTAAAGATTGTGTCTCAATGAAAGGGGGGTGGAATATGTTCAGGACACTCCAAACATTAAAAAAAATGTGTGAAGTAGTTCAGATTTACGTCCCTGAAGGCTCCACAATACTTTAAACATAGGTGATCAGACAGGCGAAAATGCATTGTCTTCAATGGTAGGGCCATGTGACATGTATCGCTCTTTGCTGAAAAAACTAAAGATTGTGTCTCAATGAAAGGGGGGTGGAATATGTTCAGGACACTCCAAACATTAAATAAAATGTGTAAAGTAGTTGAGATTTACGTCCCTGAATGCTCCACAATACTTTAAACATAGGCCTACACACAGGCGAAAATGCATTATCTTCAATGGCAGGGCCATGTGACATGTATCACTCTTTGCTGAAAAAACTAAAGATTGTGTCTCAATGAAAGGGGGGTGGAATATGTTCAGGACACTCCAAACATTAAATAAAATGTGTGAAGTAGTTCAGATTTACGTCCCTGAAGGCTCCACAATACTTTAAACATAGGTGATCAGACAGGCGAAAATGCATTGTCTTCAATGGTAAGGCCATGTGACATGTATCACTCTTTGCTGAAAAAACTAAAGATTGTGTCTCAATGAAAGGGGGGTGGAATATGTTCAGGACACTCCAAACATTAGATAAAATGTGTGAAGTAGTTGAGATTTACGTCCCTGAAGGCTCCACAATACTTTAAACATAGGCCTACACACAGGCGAAAATGCATTAACTTCAATGGCAGGGCCATGTGATACGTATGACACTTTGCTGATTAAACTAAAGATTGTGTCTCAATGAAAGGGGGGTGGAATATGTTCAGGGCACTCCAAACATTAAATAAAATGTGTGAAGTAGTTGAGATTTACGTCCCTGAATGCTCCACAATACTTTAAACATAGGTGATCAGACAGGCCAAAATGCATTATGTTCAATGGCAGGGCCATGTGACACGTACGTTTAAAGTTTAAAGGCCTATGTTTAAAGTATTGTGGAGCCTTCAGGGACTTAAATCTCAACTACTTCACACATTTTATCTAATGTTTGGAGTGTCCTGAACATATTCCACCCCCCTTTCATTGAGACACAATCTTTAGTTTTTTCAGCAAAGAGTGATACATGTCACATGGCCCTACCATTGAAGACAATGCATTATCGCCTGTCTGATCACCTATGTTTAAAGTATTGTGGAGCATTCAGGGACGTAAATCTCAACTACTTCACACATTTTATTTAATGTTTGGAGTGTCCTGAACATATTCCACCCCCCTTTCATTGAGACACAATCTTTAGTTTCATCAGCAAAGAGTGATACGTGTCACATGGCAATACCCTGGCATTGGAGATAATCCCTTTTCACCTGTGTGATCTGTGTGTCAAGTGTTTTTTCACAGTGAATGGCCAGATTAATTACTGCTAAACATTTTTTAGCCTTTCTTTACAGTGTTCTGAACATGTTCAACCAACTTTATTGAAGACATAATCCTTTTATCAGCAGATTGTTGTGTGTTTTACTGTTTCTTACTACAATATTTGCAATGATGCCTGTTTAGTCAGTGTTCCCTATATTTAAACAAGAAAATCATACTTTTGTAACATCAGTGAATCGTTTTTAACCCATTTTGATGTTACTATGAAAGTAATATTAATTGTCAATTTTCAGCTACATCTTAGTCATTATCAAAGTATCCTGTACGCTTAAAATTAACTCACTATATCTTACCTTGTTTTAAGGCAAGTTAATATAATGCACAGTTAACAAAATACCATTATAAAGTCTGATCTAGCGAGTAGACAGATTAGGACTTTATAATGACAAATAGGCTACTATAACTTTCAAACACGCTTTTAACTATTTTCCCGATCATTAGGACAAATGGAACAATAAAACTCGTTGCATATAAAAGGTTTTTATATTACCCAGTCGATTAACAGGGTTGTTTGTTGTAAAAACCTTTCATTTGATACAACAAACTCATTTTACTTCCTCGTTTCGTTTTACTTCCTGGGGTTATTGTGGGTTATCGTTGCTAGCAGAACGGAACTAGGCAAATGAGCTCGAGCAACTTCCGGTTACGATTTTTCAAAATAAAAGTCCCTTATTAGCCCCGTGTTTTCTTAAACTATCAGAGATATTAATTTCATAGTAACATCAAAATGGGTTAAAAACGATTCACTGATGTTACAAAAGTATGGTTTTCTTGTTTTAATATAATGAACAATGACTAAACAGACAATATTGTATTAAGAAAAAGTAAAACACACCCCATTATGCTGATAAAAGGATTATGCCTTCATTAAAGTTGGTTGAACTTGTTCAGAACTGTAAAGAAAGGGTAAAATATGTTTAGCAGTCATTATTCTGGTCATTCACTGTGAAAAAACACTTGACACACAGATCACACAGGTGAAAAGGGATTATCTCCAATGCCAGGGTATTGCCATGTGACACGTATCACTCTTTGCTGAAAAAACTAAAGATTGTGTCTCAATGAAAGGGGGGTGGAATATGTTCAGGACACTCCAAACATTAAATAAAATGTGTGAAGTAGTTCAGATTTGCGTCCCTGAAGGCTCCACAATACTTTAAACATAGGTGATCAGACAGGCGAAAATGCATTATTTTCAATGGCAGGGCCATGTGACATGTATCGCTCTTTGCTGAAAAAACTAAAGATTGTGTCTCAATGAAAGGGGGGTGGAATATGTTCAGGACACTCCAAACATTAAATAAAATGTGTGAAGTAGTTCAGATTTGCGTCCCTGAAGGCTCCACAATACTTTAAACATAGGTGATCAGACAGGCGAAAATGCATTATCTTCAATGGCAGGGCCATGTGACATGTATCACTCTTTGCTGAAAAAACTGAAGATTGTGTCTCAATGAAAGGGGGGTGGAATATGTTCAGGACACTCCAAACATTAAATAAAATGTGTGAAGTAGTTCAGATTTGCGTCCCTGAAGGCTCCACAATACTTTAAACATAGGTGATCAGACAGGCGAAAATGCATTATTTTCAATGGCAGGGCCATGTGACATGTATCGCTCTTTGCTGAAAAAACTAAAGATTGTGTCTCAATGAAAGGGGGTGGAATATGTTCAGGACACTCCAAACATTAAATAAAATGTGTGAAGTAGTTCAGATTTGCGTCCCTGAAGGCTCCACAATACTTTAAACATAGGTGATCAGACAGGCGAAAATGCATTATTTTCAATGGCAGGGCCATGTGACATGTATCGCTCTTTGCTGAAAAAACTAAAGATTGTGTCTCAATGAAAGGGGGGTGGAATATGTTCAGGACACTCCAAACATTAAATAAAATGTGTGAAGTAGTTCAGATTTGCGTCCCTGAATGCTCCACAATACTTTAAACATAGGTGATCAGACAGGCGAAAATGCATTATTTTCAATGGCAGGGCCATGTGACATGTATCGCTCTTTGCTGAAAAAAACTAAAGATTGTGTCTCAATGAAAGGGAGGTGGAATATGTTCAGGACACTCCAAACATTAAATAAAATGTGTGAAGTAGTTCAGATTTGCGTCCCTGAAGGCTCCACAATACTTTAAACATAGGTGATCAGACAGGCGAAAATGCATTATCTTCAATGGCAGGGCCATGTGACATGTATCACTCTTTGCTGAAAAAACTAAAGATTGTGTCTCAATGAAAGGGGGTGGAATATGTTCAGGACACTCCAAACATTAAATGAAATGTGTGAAGTAGTTCAGATTTGCGTCCCTGAAGGCTCTACAATACTTTAAACATAGGTGATCAGACAGGCGAAAATGCATTATTTTCAATGGCAGGGCCATGTGACATGTATCGCTCTTTGCTGAAAAAACTAAAGATTGTGTCTCAATGAAAGGGGGGTGGAATATGTTCAGGACACTCCAAACATTAAATAAAATGTGTGAAGTAGTTCAGATTTACGTCCCTGAAGGCTCCACAATACTTTAAACATAGGTGATCAGACAGGCGAAAATGCATTACCTTCAATGGCAGGGCCATGTGATACGTATGACACTTTGCTGAAAAAACTAAAGATTGTGTCTCAATGAAAGGGGGGTCGAATATGTTCAGGACACTCCAAACATTAAATAAAATGTGTGAAGTAGTTGAGATTTACGTCCCTGAGTGCTCCACAATACTTTAAACGTACGTGTCACATGGCCCTGCCATTGAACATAATGCATTTTCGCCTGTCTGATCACCTATGTTTAAAGTATTGTGGAGCATTCAGGGACGTAAATCTCAACTACTTCACACATTTTATTTAATGTTTGGAGTGTCCTGAACATATTCCACCCCCCTTTCATTGAGACACAATCTTTAGTTTAATCAGCAAAGTGTCATACGTATCACATGGCCCTGCCATTGAAGTTAATGCATTTTCGACAGTGTGTAGGCCTATGTTTAAAGTATTGTGGAGCCTTCAGGGACGTAAATCTCAACTACTTCACACATTTTATCTAATGTTTGGAGTGTCCTGAACATATTCCACCCCCCTTTCATTGAGACACAATCTTTAGTTTTTTCAGCAAAGAGTGATACATGTCACATGGCCCTACCATTGAAGACAATGCATTATCGCCTGTCTGATCACCTATGTTTAAAGTATTGTGGAGCATTCAGGGACGTAAATCTCAACTACTTCACACATTTTATTTAATGTTTGGAGTGTCCTGAACATATTCCACCCCCCTTTCACTGAGACACAATCTTTAGTTTTTTCAGCAAAGAGTGATACATGTCACATGGCCCTGCCATTGAAGACAATGCATTTTCGCCTGTGTGTAGGCCTATGTTTAAAGTATTGTGGAGCATTCAGGGACGTAAATCTCAACTACTTCACACATTTTATTTAATGTTTGGAGTGTCCTGAACATATTCCACCCCCCTTTCATTGAGACACAATCTTTAGTTTAATCAGCAAAGTGTCATACGTATCACATGGCCCTGCCATTGAAGTTAATGCATTTTCGACAGTGTGTAGGCCTATGTTTAAAGTATTGTGGAGCCTTCAGGGACGTAAATCTCAACTACTTCACACATTTTATCTAATGTTTGGAGTGTCCTGAACATATTCCACCCCCCTTTCATTGAGACACAATCTTTAGTTTTTTCAGCAAAGAGTGATACATGTCACATGGCCCTACCATTGAAGACAATGCATTATCGCCTGTCTGATCACCTATGTTTAAAGTATTGTGGAGCATTCAGGGACGTAAATCTCAACTACTTCACACATTTTATTTAATGTTTGGAGTGTCCTGAACATATTCCACCCCCCTTTCACTGAGACACAATCTTTAGTTTTTTCAGCAAAGAGTGATACATGTCACATGGCCCTGCCATTGAAGACAATGCATTTTCGCCTGTGTGTAGGCCTATGTTTAAAGTATTGTGGAGCATTCAGGGACGTAAATCTCAACTACTTCACACATTTTATTTAATGTTTGGAGTGTCCTGAACATATTCCACCCCCCTTTCATTGAGACACAATCTTTAGTTTTTTCAGCAAAGAGTGATACATGTCACATGGCCCTACCATTGAAGACAATGCATTATCGCCTGTCTGATCACCTATGTTTAAAGTATTGTGGAGCATTCAGGGACGTAAATCTCAACTACTTCACACATTTTATTTAATGTTTGGAGTGTCCTGAACATATTCCACCCCCCTTTCATTGAGACACAATCTTTAGTTTTTTCAGCAAAGAATGATACATGTCACATGGCCCTGCCATTGAAGTTAATGCATTTTTGCCTGTGTGTAGGCCTATGTTTAAAGTATTGTGGAGCCTTCAGGGACGTAAATCTCAACTACTTTACAGATTTTATTTAATGTTTGGAGTGTCCTGAACATATTCCACCCCCTTTTCATTGAGACACAATCTTTAGTTTTTTCAGCAAAGAGCGATACATGTCACATGGCCCTGCCATTGAAGTTAATGCATTTTCGCCTGTCTGATCACCTATGTTTAAAGTATTGTGGAGCCTTCAGGGACGTAAATCTGAACTACTTCACACATTTTATTTAATGTTTGGAGTGTCCTGAACATATTCCACCCCCCTTTCATTGAGACACAATCTTTAGGTTTTTCAGCAAAGAGTGATACATGTCACATGGCCCTACCATTGAAGATAATGCATTTTCGCCTGTCTGATCACCTATGTTTAAAGTATTGTGGAGCATTCAGGGACGTAAATCTCAACTACTTCACACATTTTATTTAATGTTTGGAATGTCCTAAACATATTCCACCCCCCTTTCATTGAGACACAATCTTTAGTTTCATCAGCAAAGAGTGATACATGTCACATGGCAATACCCTGCCATTGAAGATAATGCATTTTCGCCTGTGTGATCTGTGTGTCAAGTGTTTTTTCACAGTGAATGACCAGAATAATGACTGCTAAACATATTTTACCCTTTCTTTACAGTGTTCTGAACATGTTCAACCAACTTTATTGAAGACATAATCCTTTTATCAGCAGATTGTTGTGTGTTTTACTGTTTCTTACTACAATATTTACAATGATGCCTGTTTAGTCAGTGTTCCCTATATTTAAACAAGAAAATCATACTTTTGTAACATCAGTGAATCGTTTTTAACCCATTTTGATGTTACTATGAAAGTAATATTAATTGTCAATTTTCAGCTACATCTTAGTCATTATCAAAGTATCCTGTACGCTTAAAATTAACTCACTATATCTTACCTTGTTTTAAATCAAGTTAATATAATGCACAGTTAACAAAATACCATTATAAAGTCTGATCTAGCGAGTAGACAGATTAGGACTTTATAATGACAAATAGGCTACTATAACTTTCAAACACGCTTTTAACTATTTTCCCGATCATTAGGACAAATGGAACAATAAAACTCGTTGCATATAAAAGGTTTTTATATTACCCAGTCGATTAACAGGGTTGTTTGTTGTAAAAACCTTTCATTTGATACAACAAACTCATTTTACTTCCTCGTTTCGTTTTACTTCCTGGGGTTATTGTGGGTTATCGTTGCTAGCAGAACGGAACTGGTGGTTACTATGTAATTATACTGCCAGCTACAGGTCATTCACGTCCGTTTTTAGTAATTTAGAATTATTACTATGATGCCATTAACGTGCATCATCGAGGTCGGAATAGAATCATTACTCACGCTACCAATAATAATACCAGGAAAGTGACATATATGAAACAGGTCTAACATACCCACTTACATCAGTAACAAGTCGCCACAACTGTTTTTGGAGTAGCCAGACACATAACTATCATCTCCACATATTAACATACAAACTGCTAACCGAACAACGTCATTACACTACGGAATTCTCGCGTACATTCATATGACAAGAAAACAGACTTACAGTTCGTCAGTGACGCACAAACATGTCTGAAATGAATAGGAAACATGACTTACATCCACTACTAAGCTGTAAACAAACAAGCTAACTATTGCCGTGCAGACCATAGACTTGTGGCTCTGGTCCCAGTGCTCAGGAGATCCACATTTTCCCCTTACCTTTCATTTTCCCCCTTGATGATTCAATATTTCTTAGACTATAACGTTTTGTGTTGCGTGGTTTATGAGTCTACCATCGACTCCATACAAGGTGAATAATGTTGATTAAACCTGACAGAGAAAAGGTTAATGGGGTATTAACATAGCATAGCTAACAGTAGGCAAGCCTATATAGTACAAACTACGGCTCGTTAGCGAACTAAAACTATTTACACCATCACTCACGTATGAAAAAGACGGTTTAGAAAACAAACATGTTTTAAAACGGCCTTATACTGATCAAATTATTACTTACAACACGTCTCCGTTTCAATGGGTTGGAGCTGTCGCGGCAGCAGTGAAATAGGTAAAACTTATTAAAGCAGCGTTCAGTGAGCAACTACAGACAAAAGAGCTCGAGCAACTTCCGGTTACGATTTTTCAAAATAAAAGTCCCTTATTAGCCCCGTGTTTTCTTAAACTGTCAGAGATATTAATTTCATAGTAACATCAAAATGGGTTAAAAACGATTCACTGATGTTACAAAAGTAAGGTTTTCTTGTTTTAATATAATCAACACTGACTAAACAGGCAATATTGTATTAAGAAAAAGTAAAACACACCCCAAGATGCTGATAACAGGATTATGCCTTCATTAAAGTTGGTTGAACTTGTTCAGAACACTGTAAAGAAAGGGTAAAATATGTTTAGCAGTCATTATTCTGGTCATTCACTGTGAAAAAACACTTGACACACAGATCACACAGGTGAAAAAGGATTATCTCCAATGCCAGGGTATTGCCATGTGACACGTATCACACTTTGCTGATGAAACTAAAGATTGTGTCTCAATGAAAGGGGGGTGGAATATGTTCAGGACACTCCAAACATTAAATAAAATGTGTGAAGTAGTTGAGATTTACGTCCCTGAATGTTCCATAATACTTTAAACAAAGGCCTACACACAGGCGGAAATGCATTAACTTCAATGGCAGGGCCATGTGATACGTATGACACTTTGCTGATGAAACTGAAGATTGTGTCTCAATGAAAGGGGGGTGGAATATGTTCAGGACACTCCAAACATTAAATAAAATGTGTGAAGTAGTTGAGATTTACGTCCCTGAAGACTCCACAATACTTTAAACATAGGCCTACACACAGGCGAAAATGCATTAACTTCAATGGCAGGGCCATGTGATACGTATGACACTTTGCTGATTAAACTAAAGATTGTGTCTCAATGAGAGGGGGGTGGAATATGTTCACGACACTCCAAACATTAAATAAAATGTGTGAAGTAGTTGAGATTTACGTCCCTGAATGCTCCACAATACTTTAAACATAGGTGATCAGACAGGCGAAAATGCATTAGCTTCAATGGTAGGGCCATGTGACATGTATCACTCTTTGCTGATGAAACTAAAGATTGTGTCTCAATGAAAGGGGGGTGGAATATGTTCAGGACACTCCAAACATTAAATAAAATGTGTGAAGTAGTTGAGATTTACGTCCCTGAAGGCTCCACAATACTTTAAATATAGGCCTACACACAGGCGAAAATGCATTGTCTTCAATGGTAGGGCCATGTGATACGTATTACACTTTGCTGATTAAACTAAAGATTTTGTCTCAATAAAAGGGGGGTGGAATATGTTCAGGACACTCCAAACATTGAATAAAATGTGTGAAGTAGTTGAGATTTACGTCCCTGAATGCTCCACAATACTTTAAACAGAGGCCTACACACAGGCGAAAATGCATTGTCTTCAATGGCAGGGTGTCTGAACACCTATGTTTAACTCTTCCAGCCCCAAGGGGCCCCGTGGGGGACTTTTTGGTATTTTGATTAATATATTTGCGAGTTTTTGTCTTAGAAACATAAAACTAACACCCACAGCAACCTTGAACCCTTTTCTTTTAAAATATGTAAAGTTTGAAACTAAAATATAAATAATCACTTTGTAAGGACAATATTACGAATCCCTTGCAAATTTCAGCCTCTGAGTGAGGTTTCGACCCTCCCATTAGCAAATGACAACTATTCATATGATAAGGAGATGGTAATTCAGTGATCACTATTGGGTCAAGTAAACCTGTAGGAACAAAGACATTCCAGGCCCATTACGTCATGGCCATTGTTCTTGGCCGAGGTGTCCCAGAATGTTCACACCTTTCTCATCAATATGCATAGTGGTCTAAGTGAAGGAAAGTGTTACATTGTATATTACTCAAAATTAGTATTGAAACCACACACACTTTCTGAATGATAAACTCACCTATGTGGAGCAAACACCTATGTTTACAGGGCTCAGAGTAAAAAAGAAAACTTCCAAAATATTAACAATGTGTTTTTGTACAAAGTCTGAGCACCTCTAAAACTAGATTTAATTTTAGTGTCTTTAGATTTCATTTTAATAAAAAACGTTTTTTACTACATTCCTTTTACTCTCATTTTATTATTGCTGAGGTGTTCTAGAATATAATCATGAATGCCACTTTTGCCTCATGGTTTTTAGTTAGGTGAAATATACAAAAATATCAGGCATGGCAGACTACCTAACATAGTCAAAAAAAAAGCCATGGGGCTGGAAGTGTTAAAGTATTGTGGAGCATTCAGGGACGTAAATCTCAACTACTTCACACATTTTATTTCCGTTATGTTGTATTTTATAATTCAGCACTTTTTCCACCTTCTGTTTTTATTCGTAGTTTCACTCCATTCAATGTTGTCAATAAAGGAGCAAGAAGGATCATTTTCCTGGCTCTTGAAAAAGGAGTTTGGCTCGCTGCTTAATCTATATTAACGCTGGGAAGCATAACATATAGACAGAGCAGCACAGTTTTGACTAAATGTGCAACGATTTTCGCTGACAACAACTGGTTTATCGTTAGAAATAACATAAGTACCTCAACTGGAAAAAATCAAGGTTGTCCCATTTTAAATTACAAGTTGAACAGAAACGGGGCTTCGGCCCACCACCTGTGTGGCTGCGAAAACAGATCTCCGCACATGCGCACAGGCAATCCGCTACATCCTCTGGCCTTTCTAACCATGTTTCTAACAAGCTTACTTCCACTGTGTCAGGTGATTCAAAATGGAAATTTGCCAAATGAGGTTGAATTTGCAGCTATACAAGAATGCAGAGTTATTTAGCCTTGTTCAGCTGTACAGTGGATGAACCACTACTATCCTAACTGATTTTCAGAGTTTTTTATTGACGAGACGGGTCAATGCCATCATGGTAAGCTTGTTCTCAAACATTATTCATGCTATGGTCATTGAAAATTATTTTTAGATTATCTTTTCCATCAGTGAAGGTATACTAGAAGATCCTACATGAGATACTATCATGAGAATATTATTACCCCAATAATGTGCAGTTTGAGTTCTCTTCTGTGATGACTTTTCAGTATGACTTTTGTTCTTCTGAATCTGCTGAAGCCAGTTTTTCTGCCCTTAAAAAGAGCTTTCTTTCTTTCTTTTACAAACTTGTCAGTTGGTCAAATAACCCCTGCCTTATTCATTTACATCTGTTTGTTTCTTTGCACAAACTGACAATGTAGGAGGACGCAAAAATCGGGATTGAAATGAGATGCTGATATAATCTTCTCTATTATTTGTACACTTTATAGCCAAGCGAAATAAAGGTGTGGTTTGGCAAAAAGTGAGCACCCCCTACACATGATTTCTTTTGGATATAGCTGGTCCTCACAGAAAGTGATGTGTAAGGACTCTAGGAGTGGTCAATACTGCATCATATGTCATGACAAAACTAAATCCAGAGGATAACACTGTGTGCTTTGTTAGATACAGTATGATAATGGTGCGATCATATGAGTAGACAGTCTCGTGGCCTCCATTTTGAATTAGGCATTTCTGCTGTTCTTAAAGGTATGGCCAGTGTTCACTGTTCTTTTTTTTATTAAAGCTATTTACTCCACATTTCAAGTCCTTCAATGGTAGCAAATTGTATAAATATCTTGAGGGTTGTGAAGTCGTTGAAAGTATAGCCCTTAGGTAAATGCCATGAATTGCTTTATGATAAGATCCACTACTTACAGTTTAATCACTGTTATATAACATTTTAGATGACTGAGGTGGTATTGGTGGTCATTTATGCCAGGTATTGTCTTAAGCAGACTGAGGAGAAAATTGCATACAGAAGGAAACCCATTAATCGGCAGGCCACATCCTCCCTATATGTCATGTGGTAGGACTGCATCTTTTACAGGCACAACTGTATGCTATCTGCTGATTTTTGTTAACAATTTCTGAAACGCTTCAACATGGGGAACTAAAATTAAGTATTCAGATTCTCAGATTCTATTTTTAATTATTTATTGGTATTAACCTCTTTTAGAGTCCCAGCCTGAATCCTCCTTCTTCTTCTCATCTTTCCTCCTCTTCTCCTGATGACTCAGGTGTTGTTTTTATCTGTTCTCAAAAAGATTGAATAGCTTGTTCTCCTCTTTCTTCTTCAACTGCATGTCCAGAAAAGCCCTGTGGCTTCCTATTGTTTCTTATTACCTGGTATTTAGTGACTTTCTCTGCTTGGTTTTCCACTGCCTTCTCACTGCTTTTGTTATCAGTTCTCAGTTTTGTTGTTGTTGTTGTGCGGTAACTCTGAGATGTGTATTGATTCACAGTCTTGTCTGCTGCATGAGCATACTTCTGCTTCGGAGAACACCGGGTAAATATGGTTTTACTTTATTTCAAACATATAACAAATACAGGCCTACACAATGCCAAAAAGAACCATATGGAAAACAGCTCAGAGCCAGTATAATTTCAGATGGACATACATGGCAAAGAGAAGAGAGAAATATGAAAGACACAGCAGACACCAGCCCTTGAAGAAATTCACTAGATATCACTGAATGAAGAGTAATATGGTAATATAAGAACTGTGAACTTTGAGGCTTCAAGACAGAGAAAGCAATTTTTTACCTCATCGAATGGTGCAGGCTGCCTTTGCAGCTCAGCCCTCAGTAACTTCATTTGAAGCTCATGGTCCTTCCTCAGCTCCGACACCATGATCCAGAGCCTCTCCAGCTCAGTCTCCTGTTTCTCTCTGAGCTTCTTCCGCTCCTCCTCCTTCTCAAGGATACGCTCCAGGAGAGCGCCCAAGCACTCCCTGAGGACACTCACCATTCGGCTCTCATTAGAGCAGTTGCCCAACTCAGCAATTGTCTGGAGCAACTTCTGAACCAAATAAAATCACAAGTAATGAGCGTTACTATTTTATAGGGACTTTTAAAAAATAATTTCAGTGATCTCTTGATATCAGGTCAGTCGTATAACGTCTCATCTCATTTGTCTGCGCAAGATGTGTTTTCCAAAATTGTGGCCAGTGAATGTTGAAACTGTGTCATTTCACCATTGAGTTTGACACGTTCTGTTCTATTTTATTTTATTTTTATTATAAAAGTTGGTTTCTTTGCTCAAACTCCCAGCATTTTTAAGTTCAGCATTTATCAATCTATATCTCTCATAACGAAAGAAGTGGACGACATTTTCACAGATATTATAAAACCTTTCATTTCATGCTAATGCATAACTTAAGAAATGTTGCTCTTAGCCACCAAAACTATAAGGGAACCTACCATGCAGCACTGCTTGGAAAAAGGAACACTCTCCTCTTCCATAGTCCCCTTACAAACATATAAATAGACATTTTACAGTATGGTCAAGCTCTGCTTGTAATAGATAATCATAATAGCTTGTTTCACTTTTTCTAAGCAGTGAGTTCATGATTACACACCTTAGTAAGACGAACCTCCATCCGGGTGAACAATTAATAATTAATGAATTTCCCTCTTTGAAAAAAAAAGAACGTTGTTCAGGAAAAGCTGAAAAAGACCAGAGGCCAAACACAGAGTAAACCTTTCATTTAGATCGGTTTTTTTGCATACATATTCAAATATCTCTGAACCTATATGTAGGCCTACTTCAACTTCAAAACTGCAGCAATGCTGTAGAACCTCCTATAAATGTATACATTTGATATTCTTGATGATAGACATACCAGATAATTGTTAAACAGCTTCTTTCCTCAAATAATCATATAATATATCAGCTGTCCAAACGCTGGAGACAGTTAAGTTTCAGGTGTTGCGTAGCAACCCATTACTTGCTAACTTCAAGTTACAGTGACTTTCCGTGACGTTAAATGACCGGACTACTTGCGGAATGATATGAAAGATGTGAATGCTGGGTTGGCAAATTCAAATCAACGGAACTTTTTGGAACATTCTGGGGAGCTGTATAATAAATAGACTTAACACGTTACTAATAGGCTACTATAGCCAGCCACCTCAGAATGATCGAATTCACAGGAAAGACCTGTGATTTCTGAAAAAAGTGATTCTGGACTTGTTTATAAGTAGCCTGACACATTCACTGCATTTATGTTCCATACAAGGTTACAAAGGATGCTGACCTAGACTGAACGTTAATAGTCCAGTGTTAGATAGCGTTTTACGACAGACTAGTTGTAAAATATTTTTTTTCAGCATAGATCATTTCTATGAGGTGTCCATAACAACATACTAAAAGTCCTAAGAAATCCTAGTTGAGGAAATATGTTTAATTCTCATCAATCTGAGATGTATGCTAATAATGCATGGCAAAAATACACCTCAAAAATGTATTTTTTTTTCCCTTTACTCCTATCAAAATAAAACTTTACACAATGAAAGTACCCATGAAAAGTACATTTTTTTGTATTACAAGTTTCTTTGAAAATGAATTTGAATGGACACACAGGGATCTTTGTAAGCCACCTATTAATGATTAAAGGATTCTTTCACCATACTAGGACAGGCGCCGTCACAAATATATATAGAAGTATATAAAAGTTTTTTTATTAAAGACAATACAAGTGCATAAACATACAACAACAGTCAGTTAAAACTCTTGGGAATTTACAGCTTTGCCTGAGTCACCACTCATGGTCTTCTTGGGTAGCAGCTGAGCGTGGATGTTTGGAAGAACACCGCCTTCCGAGATTGTCACCCCTCCAAGAAGGGTGTTGAGCTCCTCGTCGTTCCTAACAGCAAGCTGGAGGTGACGTGGGCCTATACGCTTTTTTCGGTTATCCTTGCAGGCGTTACCAGCCAACTCCAGCACCTCCGCACACAGGTACTCGATGACGGCAGCCAGGTAGACAGACGCCCCGCTTCCAATACGCGGTGCATAGTTGCCTTTACGCAGCAAGCGAGCAAATCGACCAACAGGGAATTGTAGACCAGCACGTGAGGAGCGGGACGTGCTAGTCTTGGCCGTAACAGCAGCAACTTTCTTCCCACGACCGGACATTTCTGGGAGAGATGGTTGGTGGGTTGATATATGTCACACCAGAAAGACACCAACACTAAATTACGTAGGCTATGCTGGGCTATAGGCCTTGCTTCGCTTCTCACGGTTGAGCAAAATAGTATTTTGAAAATACAGTTGCAACAAAGCCCAAATTGAGTGTGTCTTTACCATTCAAAACCAGATTAGACAGGAAATAGAATTGGACAAGATGAATAGCCTACAGCCATGTATACAATTCAATTTATACTTAGAAGGCGTTAAACAGTAGACGTCACTGATCACATTTTGGCACAATATAGAACACATTAAAACGTGCTGAACAGTCTACTTACTTTCTCAGCTCGGTTACTGCGGTAAGGAAATCAAACAGGATGAAGTGCATGGTTGCCTGGAACTTGCAAGCGTGTTTTATAGTGTGCGTACCTGCTTGTTGATTGAAGGCAATTGCCAACACCTGATTTTAATCAATAGACTCTATTGCCTTATTGCCAGATTGACACCTTAATTAATTGGGCTGCTTGAGTCCATAGTATCCTTGTATTTTCATCTGAAAAACAGATGTTTCAGGATATTTTGGAGGAAAAAGATTATAAACGGAATGAGATTTTAAAATGTTGTTTGTTTTTTTCCCCTTTGTTTTATTTGTTCTGTCTGTTCTTTAGTTTAACATTCTGATGTGCATACTTTCTATAAAATAAGTCGTAAGTTTCTATGAAAACATTATCAGCACTCAAGCAGAAGCTTTATTCACAATTTTTTTTTGCGCCAGAAAACAACATAAAACCACACAGAGCATTTTTAGTCAAAAAAGGATTTATTATCCAAAAGAGTTTTGAAACAAAGGAATGTATTTGCAGTAGGCCTAGGCCTATTTGTGTACAGCTAACAAGCAACCAGAATAGATCCAAAACATAGCATGCAGTCAAAACGAGTGATGAAACATGCAAACAAGACCACTCAGATAGGCCTAATTAAAATATGTGTTGTTTCACACAAATAATGTTCAAATAGGTCCAAATAATGATTCAAATAATAATTTAAATCTGGTGCTGCAATCTATTATCAACATAAATAGCACCAAGCTTTCCTGGGCAGTGGTTCGAGTTGGTAGCTCTCTACAGAAAAGCATGTCCTCGTGTAGAATAGCGCTCCAACGATAACGCGCAAAAACCAGCAGTAATGCAGCGTTACTGACGTCCGTCGACTCGTCTGTATTGAAAAAAGCGGGATACCTTTCATCCTTTCCAGGACCTGGTTCTGTATTTCCGAGGCCATCTCCGAAATCCGGCGACTTATTGTGTCGTTTGAAAGTGGTACTGTCAAGAGTTTCTTTCGCAGCAGCTTCGCCAATCATCTTGCAGCACATATACTGCAGCTGGCAGCATCAGTTCCTCCGCCATCGTAAAGGCCATCATGATCTGTGCCATTCGTCTAGCTAACAAGTAACTTGCCTTCAAAGCACTCTTCGATTGTGTAGCAAACACTATTTGAAGTCGGTTTTTATCTTCTTTTGAAATATTCCACCGGCTTTTCTGCGAGTGCTGGATGTCGCGTCTCCAAATGTCGCTTCAGCTTTGAAGGTTTGAGCGGCTCATAAAGCGCACTCGACACACTGCGCTCTGGGCTCAACGTCGTCACCTCCACTCACAAAACCAAATCTAATATAATCAGGGTTGTATTTATGCTGAATTTGAGTAGTTTTTTGTAGTATGGCATTACCAGTGCTGTCATTCGCCTGAGAAACTCCTCCATTTTCCCGCTAATATGTAAAGTTCGAACAAGATAGGATATTATTTTCACGACCTGTCTGTTATGCCTATTTATACATTTTATATTGTGTTTTAAACATCTAATTTCAATCATAAATTGTATTAATATTGTTCTCAACTAAAAAGTCAGTTCTTCGTGGAAAATTTGCTTCAACTTGAAACATTTTTGCCAGCTGAAGACCAGTAGTGAGAAACCCTGCTGTAGACTACAGACATATTTTCTAGCTAACACAAATGACACCAGCATGTCCAGGTGTTTGAATGGATGTCAAAATGCATTTATGATGATGCAAAATATAACTTTATTAAGAAAATCAGGGAGTTCAGTGCTTATCCTCTGGGTGGTATAATGAGACATCACTGTGGTGGTTCTTTTCTGTCTGAGGGAACCCCCTGTGGTACATCAAGGCTCAATGTTCCGGGACAACTGACTGAGCTTGCGTTGGTCATCAATTACTTTGAGGTTCCTGACATAGTGCCGTATGGTTTTAACTCTCTCCACTGACAGTGACTGGTCAGAAACTAGATGAAGGAGAACAAGAGATGTAGGGTTAAATAAGTAAATAGAGAGATGGTTGTTTGTAGTTATGATTATGAAGTCAGTGGTGAAAGTGTACATCAGATGTATAGTGGTAAGTGAAAGCGGTGCATGTATGCTTACATGTGAGTTTCTGTCTGAGAGGACTCTTCAGAAACATTTTGTTCATGAGGTTATTCTGGGGGGAAATTGGCACTGTAGAGGGAAAGATGACAGAAGTTCTTCTCTTTATTTGTTTGTATGATTTTACAGAACAGTTCTGCAGACATCAGAAGTGAGATCTACTTAACGTCACAGTATTGTGATGATAAGAAAAGTAAATATGGCTATGCTTACAGCAGGGCTGATTCCTACTGTCTTTCGCTGTACATTGCTAAAACATTGAGCCTTTAGAAGTTATTTACCACTCACCATTTTTTCAAAGTATACCAGGCCATTTCGGTAACTCTTATTGCCTTCGTGGATGAGTGTAAAGTCAGGTCTGTTAACAGGAGACAAATGTGTTTGTGTAAGGGCTTTAGTCAATGTGATAAATGGAACGTGGCAGTAATAAAATGCATTAGTTTACCATCAGCTGTGTCAGTATTACCTTTTAAAATGAGAGGGAGATAGAGAATGTAAGGTGGGTTCAGTTTGCCAACCACCTGTCTCATAGCCTCATGGTTACTGAGTACAAGGACATGAAATTTACATTCAGTAAAAAATGAAAAATAAAGCATTACACAATACCACTCTAAAGCAAAGATTCAGAAATCGTAGGTAGGCACAAACCTGATCTAAAATCTACCGGCCTCATTTAGAAATAGCCTGTTAAGGACAGATGATATCTAAATGGCAACTGATCACTGAACTTTCCCTCAGTTTTCTATATTTGGAGAGCAATTTGGATGAACTCACCAGCATGTTCTCATACCTTCTGAATCTCTTGATCATCATGTTTGGCACTTTCTGTAAATCACAACTGAGAGGAAATTATCCAGATGTGTTTGTCACAGCAACACAGTTTGTGCATGAATCATTGAATTAAATTATTAAATCTTTAACTTTGAGTGAATTAAACTCTGATACTCTTGATACCTTCCAGATTGTATGCAGTCTTGACAGAGCACTGTTTGTCAGCAGTGAATGAGCTCATGTTGTGTTGTTTATCTGGGATGAGGAGAAACCAAAGTCACTCATCTACTCCAATCTAAGGCAACTACAAAAATACATTTTAAATCTCATAAAGTTAGTACAGCTAGTATCAATCTTAAAATGTTGTTCATTCTCCACTGCTGCACTTGACAACCCTGGGTTTGCTAGCTACTGTATGTAGCCGATGACATTAATCTGGATGGGGCATGATGATGCATGTGTTGTGATGTGTCACACTCACATCGTGGCGATTGTGATTCATTTCCTCAGCAGATGAGCCCGTTTGGCCAGGTCTGCACACAGGCAGAGCTCTGTTGCCTCCCAGTAGGCCACTTCATTAAAGCGTTGAATGAAGCGCTCCAAGTTGGCAGTTGGGCTGTTGGGGGATTTCTTTTTTTCTCAAAACATAATAGAACAACTCCTTCTGGTTGGATGAATGCGGTACGTATAAGGGAGAGGTGAGAAGAAACTACAAGTTAGAAAAATGAACTACAACCATGTCATAAGGTGTGATCGTGCCTGAATGGCACTTCATTGAATTCCGATTTGGTAACTAAAAGCCATCAGTCAGTTATTTTTGGCAAGGAATCGTGTAAAAGTGAGGTGATGTAGCGTTTAGGAAATGTACAGTTCTTGGACTGGTCCCTCAATGGCCCTAAAAGAGCACTACTCAAAGGATACAGTCGAAAATATTTTCTGAAGAACAGAACAGATATAAAAATGAGGATGAGTCAGAAGTTTACCATTCTATATTTACTGTTTGGCATCATGTTCAATTTTGCCATTTGTTTTTGCTAGCAAAGTAGACGGCAACAGTAACACGAAGAAACAAAATTAACCTAATTTAGTTCTTCTCACACTGAACTCTTTATCCCTCCCCTCCCCAAGCCTCTATAGTTCTCCTACAGTTCCCAGTCATAGCTGTTGATCTGAGCTGCAATGACCTTGGAGCTCATGTTCTCTAGTGCGTAAATGGTGTTCATGTCTGGGCCAAGCTGTTCCTGCAGTGGCGTCTGTGAGGACCACACACACGTCCGGACTATTGTCTTCAGAGAACTATCTTAGAAAACACATTTGTTAGTTCATGTGGTTCTCAACAAAGGTTGAAAAGTGAATGGAGGCAATGTATTGTAGTATGTTAGGTCTTATCAGAAGTATGTGGTAGCAGGCAATTACGCTCAATCTCCAGGCACAAAGAAATAAGCTCTGAAAGGCTTGTGCCATCACTGTGAATTCTCACTGGCATGAATATCATGAGCACATCCAAGCTCTGACCTCAAAGTTCAGACCTCACTGTGTGATTTTGGATAGTGTGGCTATAGAAATCAGTTCAGTTTCAGAGTGCACTCACCCGCTTGTTAGCCTGGTTGGCAGAGCAGAGAAAAACTCTTTCATTCAGGCCCAGAAAAGAGGAGGTGGCCCTAGCGTCCATCTTGAGCTGCTCCCTCACTGGGATGAGGCAGAGCACAGACATTTAAAGACTCAGTGACTAACAAAGAATTACAAGAGATAGGTCTGTTCAACACTACTGGTGTAAATACTTGGACCTAATATTTCCCATCCACTGAGGTTCAGGGTGTTGAATGAATCTGAAGTTTTACCGCCACCATGACAATTGTCAATTTTACGCATAAATATGGTAAATGAAGGTCTGTAAGAACCTTTTACAAAAGGTGTCTAATTACTACATCAGATGGGATGGCGTGGCAGCCCAACTCTTCCCACTAAAGTTTAGGCCATACTTCATACCTCCAGAGGACTTCACTTTCACCAGGATGTGGTCTCCTGCTGGAATTTCCATGGCCGCCATCACTTCCTCAACAGAGGCGTTAAGGGGCATCCTCACAGAAACAAAGCTGTGGTCATGTGGGAAAACCCTTAGCAAGACTACAAAGAAGAAGGTTTAAGATGGTTATCTGAGTCCATTTCATTCATTAACTTTATCTTATTATACGGCTCTTCAGAATGTTCCAAAAAGTTCCGTTGATTTGAATGGGCCATCCCAACGTTCGCCGGTGAATATTTCCTGATATTCACCGCTGCGAAAAGATATTGACCGCTGTCATTGGCAACGGGTTTTTTTGCTTCTAATTCACATCTTTCATATCATTCCGCAAGTAGTCCGGTCATTTAACGTAACAGACTCATTGTAATTTGAAGTCAGCAAGTAATGGGTTGCTACGCAACACCTGAAACTTAAAAGTTCTATTTGCTTGAAGAACTATTTATTTCTTAGCGGAAATCACGAAACGGCAACTAAATCATTAAAAAGAGGTATTTTGGAAGAATGTCTTCTGTAGTTTTTGGCAAGTAACCGTATAATAAGCGGGATAATGTATTGTCCGTCGGTCATTATCCAAAAATAAATCCCTTCAGGACGAAATAACACCCCTCCGCTGCGCGTCGGGGTGTTGTTCGCCCCGTCGGGATTTATTTTTGGATAATAACCTCCGGACAATACATTATCCCTTACTTGTGATGAGGGCAGCAGACTTGATCCCATTGTGCAGTTCAACTCATGTCTGATCATGTGTGTATACAGGGTGGGATCAGTAGGTTTGCCATTCCTTTCCACATGCACCATGTTTGCATTCACATCCTTCAATACACCCAGTGTGTCAAGACATGCACAAACATCCACAACTCAACCCAAACAAATGTACAAGTAAAGGCACCAAACACATGTATGTATAATTCCAGCCCCATGCTGCTTTCAATACTATAATTCAGAACCCTTTCCTCTTGGGAATCTAACCTTAAGGATGCTCACAAAGTCCAGTTTTCCTACTTGGAGGAAGTGACAGTCATGTGGTGAGGTGTCTTGGCGTTTTATTAATTAGGGCCAGCTGCCCAAAGTCCTCTCCCTCATGCAGAGTAGTAAGTTTACCCTGCAGAGAAAAACCATACACAGTGGTTTACTCCAGTAGCTCCAACTTCCAGTTACTTCCTGAACCTTCAAATCCCAAATGCCAAATGGCCCAAATGCTATGACTCCCAAGCTTTTTTCTTTGTTTTCTCCGGCCTGTTGACACTGATGAAAATAAACAGAGTATTTTCCTGGTGGTGGATAATAGATTAACCTTGCGGTGGATGATATCATCAAGAGACCCCTTCCAGATGACTTATGTGGATGTCTCATTGTCACCCTGATTTATCGCTAAAGGACAAAGAAAAAATTGGTCGTCCCCTTGATTCCCTTGCCTACATCCTATATAGATTGATCTACTTTGTTAGCTCATATGCTTTGGCATAACAAATTGGTTTAAATTAATGACAAAATACCCCATATCCTTTTCTAGCGGTAAATATGAATGGCCTTGAATGGTTAGTATGGTGTTCACACTTACAGACTGTGCCAATGCTGACTTGAGGCTCAAGGACCAGTACGGCAGCCAGTTGCTTTTGGACCTATGATGATCAAAAGGAGAGAACACATGTAAACCAGTCCTAAACAGGCCTTTAGGCCATCTCCTCTCAACAGAGTTTCTATTTACTTCTGTCTGACCTTTTCTGCCTCAAATGCCATCCTTAACATTTGGCGTCTGATCTGCATCAGGCCTGCCACTCTCTGCTTCTCTCTCTCCCTCTCCTGTTCCTCCTGAAGCAGAGCTCTTTTCTTCTCCTCTGCTTTATTATCCATCTCAGCACCTTCCCCTCCAGCTGCCTTATCATTGTAAAGGTCCTGAGTTGTCTGGAAAAGTTGCTGGATCTCAGCCCTGCTTTCCTCCCAGGGTCGTTGCCTAAAGTTCTTTTTTCATAAGGCTCCTACTTGTGGGTACCTCCTCGGTCTTGACACCTATCATTTTACGCAAATGTTGGATGTGTTAATATGCACTAATTAGCTGCTGTACCCTGTCATTTTTAAGGCCATACCCCACAGATGTAAGCAAATTTGGCTGTCAGTGTAGTCAGTGAATTTCACTTGGGAATACTGTATCTCTTGAAGTAAGACAGGCTGTCTGACTGTCATTATAGCACAGTTAATGACAGTCGAACCTGGTTAATTAAAAAAGAAGCCTATTGTAAGAGCCAAATTCATGATTTCATGTGTTATAATAATTTAGTTTAAAAAGATTTAAAAAGGTATCTGAAGATAAATCATTTCATTAGGATTTGAAAGAATGTTTAGGTTGAACTATATCATTTAGTAGTGTATTTAAAAGCTGAATAACGTGTCAGAATGTAAGCTTCCAATCAGATGACGTTACGTCAGTATAATACCTGCGTGTTGGACTTTTAGTTTAGATTTGAGCTAAGAGATGTTGGAAGCGACATAGTTTTTTGACCGTGTGAACTTGTAACTCTAAGTTTTCTAGTAAACATTTTTTATGGAAGATTTACTTGTCTCACTCGCGTGTCAATTAATAGTTTCTAAGACTGAACTCAAAATTGTGGTACAGAAGACTCAGAACAGACGGAGTGCCACTACACCTATTATCATTAATTCATAGAGCATTTCCCTTCCTAACTTGCATGTGTACTAGTACATAACTTAAATATCCTAATTGTCATTAGCCTATTGTTATTTTTTAGCATCAAATTACTGACAATATGACGAATGAAATTGTTGTTTTTAGGAGGCTAATGTAGAAGAAGGAAACATGACAATTGTCTCAAAACTAAAATATTTTTAATAAGGAAGACCCAGGAAAGATACAGAAATTCACTTGGTAACTAGCTTTAGTAGTTATTTTTCTGCCAGCTACAGCCCACACATAACATGGAAGCAAGCTAAAGAACTACAAACCTGTACCTTTAACACTTGGGAGACTAAGGCATGTTATGCATTGTTTCACCCAGGAGGAATGATCATTTTTCTTCTCTTTTTAAACCTAGAGCAAATGTCTTTTATTTTTGAGAAGTAGGTTTTCCTTAACTTGTTATACGTATTACATTCTGTCATGAAAAGTAACTCATACTCCATTACCCCATTACTACAGTGAGTGCAGAGTCTGTTTTCTCGAATGATGTTTTTCTTTATCTACCCTTTTCAATGACAATGCTATTGTCTGCTCTTTCTTTCTTCCCCCATCTCTGACACTCAACACATCTTTGAGCTGTAGACAATCTTCATATGAGGCGCTGTTTAGGGCATATATCTAGGAAGCTTGCAAACACTACTTTTTCTTGTCCGAGCACTAACTGCGTGCGATTGTATATTTTACACCCACACACACCGGAACCCCCCACCCCACATACACATACCTGGAAAAAAACACTCACTTAAAAAAAAAAAATGTATTCATGTTTCAATCCCTACCCTAAAATATATTTCAAATATGAAAAAATGATACTTCATCATGTACATCACATGTTTTTTTAAATTCATCTAATCAAAAATATTTCAGAAAGTGATACTCCATCAGGTATTAGCAGGGCAGCACATTATTTGAATGGATATTCTGGTGTTTCTTGAGGTTAGACATGATACGAAAGGCCTTTCCGCACTGAGAACAATGATAAGGCCTTTCCCCAGTATGGATCCTCTGATGTGTCCTAAGTTGAGACATATGGCTAAAGGTTTTTCCACACTGAGAACACTGATGTAGCTTTTCTCCAGTATGGATCCTCTGGTGTGTCTTAAGATTAGTCATTTGGTTAAAGGTTTTTCCACACTGAGAACAATGATAAGGCCTTTCCCCGGTATGGATCATCTGGTGTTTCTTGAGATCACATATTTGGCTAAAGGCCTTTCCACACTGAGAACACTGATGTGGCTTTTCTCCAGTATGTATCATCTGGTGTTTTTTAAGATTACACATTTGTTTAAAAGCCTTTCCACACTGAGAACACTGATAAGGCCTTTCCCCAGTATGGATCCTCTGGGGTTCCTTGAGGCTAGATATATAATTAATGGTCTCTCCACATTGAGAACACTGAACTGGCTTTTCTCCAGTATGTTTCATCATATGTACGGTTAGGTGTGATTGATTTGACTGATTGTGACATCTGTCTTTGTTTCTTTTTTCCTCAGTGTTCCCTTTCATATTAGATTGGATCCTTTGAATGTCTCCTGTAAGATTATAAAAAAAAGTTCAGCAATATTTTCTCTCTTCTCCTCTATCTGGGATGATTCTACAATACAATCGTACGATACATATTTTTGATTTTTGTTTTGTCAGACACGTTCTCTCTTTTGAATGTAACAGACTGCAGATATTATCCCATAAGTAAGGTATTCCCACAGTATCTCTGTTCTCTGAATAGGTCTCACATTCATTGTGAAGCACAAGTTAGCCAAGTTTCTCTAAAATTTAAGTAGTGTAACTATACATAACACATAACGATGAACAAGCAACTTACCTGTAGGAGAAGCGACATAGTGACCATATTCACTTAAATCAAATTCTTCTTCATCTATAATTTCCATTGGTGAATTCTTTTCTTCTTTCACGGTTGGTGACGTGTACATTTCAGTCTTGATTTCACATTCCATTCCAGGCTTTTCTTCCACTGTCTGAATTGCAGACAAATACTCTTGTAGGAAATCATCAAATTCTTCTTCTTTTATCTCCTTCTTCACTGACATGAGCGGTTGTGATGGTTCAGTAAATCCAGACATTTCTGACTTAAGTTCTGCTTTGGAAACAGAACTTTGGTCAAACTATCCTTCAATGCAACGATATGGTGAACATCTGCAAAGAAAGAACTACAGTATAGTTCCAGAGCAGCCCGGTGCCATTTATCTGACTCTGTGGTGTTAATATAGTGCTTCTTCTGTCTGACCTATTAGCTTCCTGGATTCAAACCTAGCCAATCAGCTGTAGGAGATTTTAGAATTCAAACTAGCATGACAAAGGGTTATGGGCAGGTCTCTGAGCACCGTTTACACGTCTGATGGTCCTCAGGTGGGCATGGCCATAACTCAACCTGCTGAGACTACACAAAGGAGTGTAGTAGGGGGGTGGGGTGGAGGTGTGAACTGAACGGAGATGGAGATGATACCTTACTTTAAGAATGTAACACTAGTAAATATACATAACACATTACATAAAAAAGGCTTTCTCTTTGGCAGGCCTCCAACTAAACATTGCCTGGATATCTATTGGGACTGATATAGAAATAGTTTATTTACACACATTTCTCTCAGAGATGCTTGCTGACTTGTTCTTGTGCTGCACCTTTTATCTTTATGTTCATAGAATGGGATAGACACCTGGGGAAGAGGTTGCGAGTAAAAAGAGAAAGACAGAAGGTTAACATGGATTTACCCTTTTACAATACAAATTAGTCTGAGCCTGTTTTTCACTCTCTTAGGTAGTCTGCCATGCCTTGATATTTTTGTTTATTTCACCTAACTAAAAACATTGAGGCAAAAGTAGCATGTATGTATTATATGTATGTATTATATTCTAGAATACCTCAGCAATAATAACATGGGAATGAAAGGAATGTAGTAAAAAACATACTTTCAGAGGTGCTCAGACTTTGTACAAAAAAACACATTGTAAAGATTTTGGAGCAAGGCTTTTGAACTCTGAACTTTGTAAACATAGGTGTTAGTTTTACAAAGGTGAGTTTAACATTCAGAAAGTGTGTGTGGTTTCAGTACTACATATTTATAATCTCAGAGTGACCTGTACCTCTTCAAAACTAGTGTCTCTACAAATGCATATTGATGAGTTAGATGTAAACAAACCTGGGACACCTCGGTCAAAGACAATGGCCTACGTAATGGCCCTGGAATGTCTTTGTGGCCTGTACCCCCCACAGGTTTTCTTGACACATCATGACCCAAGAGTGTTCACTGAATTACCATTCCCTTATCACATGAATAGCTGTCATTTGCTAATGAGCAGGTCGTTAGGAGTTGAAACCTCACTCAGAGACTGAAATGTGCAAGAGACTAGTCATATTCTCCTTACAAAGTGCTTATTTATATTTTTGTTTCAAACTGTGTATATTTGAAAAGAAAATGGTTCAAGGTTTCAGGGGGTGTTTCTGAGGTTGTAGTCTGTGATTCTGGCAAGAGGTTGATGATATTTGAGTTTTACAGCCAATCAAATCTCACCCCTCCCTTCCTTGCTCTTGAGGCAATATGTTGATTGGCTAGAATTGTTTGTGGCTTGACCCGAGGCACTGATTGTTTCCCATTTGCGGGGCCAAGAATATAAGAACACCAGAGTTATTTTCAAGACACCCTGAAAGCTGATTCTGATTCTAAACAGACAGTTAGAGGACTGTCAGGAGCAAGTAGCTGAATTTGACCAAAAGTGTACATGTGCCTTTACGTTTTTAGATCTTTCTCTGATTCAGTGATTTTGTTGACAGTCACTACAACGATCAAAGCAAGCTGCCACAGTTTGTCACATAAGTCCATACTTTTTTTTATGTTTATTCAGCAACAGTAAATCCCAAAGTGCTTTATACAATTCATGATTTTAGAATTTCCACACACATCATCATGAATCAGTAGTATTCATGTAGAAGCAGAAGACAGAGAAGGAGTAGTCACCAGACAGAGATTTCAAAGAATGCTATTTTCAGGGTTGTAATACCAAAAAAAGAACTTGAGGCCCAAATACTGGGGAGTTTGTGCTGATGACAATCTAGTCACATCCACAATACATTTGGTAATTTATCCAGATGTCATAAAAGAGGTTGTAAGAAAAAGGGAAGTTTCTTTTGTGGTTGATGCAGCAATCTGTATACATTCCAGTACAGTAACGAAGCACGTGGAACATACTCCAGATTCAGTGGTGCATATCTGAACAACAAGCATCTTATCTAGCCATATATACGGTTTAAGACACCTCCCAGGTTTTTAATGTAAATGAGCTAGGCTTCTAATGCAAACAGGTCTGGCAACCTTTTGTTGTTCTGTATGATGATCAGGTTTCTCTGACCTACTGCCTATGATGGTTCTCAAATGGCCTATCCCATTGCCATACTATGATTAATTGCTCACAGCTCAGTTTGCTTCCTGACCCCAGGTGTCTGAGCAAATCCAGTGTGGGGATCTTTCCCTTGTTACCATGAAGATTACCATTTTGTATAGCAGCTGATTGATCATGAACTCACAGGATTTATTGTAATTTCTTACAGGGTGTTGAAAAGAAGGTCACTGCTATGTCATATGGAACACTTACTTACTTACTTACGTACCTGCATCCCCTTTTCAGTGCAATATTTTCCATGTCCAGTGGGTATTACTGAGCCATTCACAAACACTGACAAGTAACTGGGAGAAAATCAGTTTCAGGAGAGTTTTCTAATTGATGTTGTGCTTTACAGAACTGGAACACAGAGAACCACTTTAACCCATTTTGATTGAGTCTTCTTTTAGAAACTAAACATTCAAAATGAAACTAGGCCATTAGAAACTAGTGAAATGATGTTTAGTTCTGTTTGTCAGCTCTGTCACACATAACTTCATGTAATTTTAGTTATACACAGGAAAATATGTTTAATTCCTTGTGCTATTGGTTGGGGAATTCCCAGTGGCCAATCCTCTCACTATAAGATGCAAGTACTCATAGCCAGCAACCTAACCAATGTAACAACTGCCCAACCATAGATACAACAACGCACGACTGGCTGGAGACAGCCAGAACAGCTGCATGTTGTACCCAGGATCCTTAAGGCCCTCCTTCATAGTAAAACAGGCCCAGTCTGTAGCCCACAAGTCCTAAACACAACAACATGATTGCCCAACCATACAACCTGAGCAACAGGATACTACAACATCAACAAAGCTACCTTTGTGAGCATTTCACTGGGGTTTTCAAGCAGGCACCTTCCTTCATCAGTGTTTCGTTGAATTAGGCCCACAGTGCCTCCAGAAGGCTCAACAGTGGTGTCTGGCATCCCAGAGCCACCCACTTCATACTCATGATGGGTTAGAATACATGCCGCTAACAGAGACAACAACAGATACACCTCAAAATAGACCTTGATAAGATTTGACGTATCTCAGTTTTAGTTCAGTTTGATTCATGACCCCAAGTAGTCTGTGCGCGTCTCAGTCAAAACCACTGGCTCGCTTTTTCAGGAGCCTCAGTCAACTCCTTTAAAGCTCCTTTTAGTGACCTTTGAACACCAAAATCCAACAGAAGTGTTTTGGTTGATTTAGCTACCTCTAACACCTCTAAAGCCTCTAACACCCATCTCCAATAGTCTTGTGGTCTCCAAGGTCTTCCCAACCTTGTTGCCCTGGTTTCGCTACCACTTCTGCATACTTTAGCTTCTTCCTTTCAAATGCTTCCTCAATCACATCTTCAAAGGGAATTTTTAACTCGATTAAGTAAACAATGTACAAGAAGTCACAACAATACATTGTGGAACATGACGTTGTCTACTGACACCCACGAACGTGCACAGGAGGGGGCTAAGGTTGCTCGGGCAACTGTCTGTTTGCCCTCCTCCACTGAAGTTGCCCCT